>NC_058403.1:125923624-125967986 GCF_002201575.2 Neomonachus schauinslandi
GTAAAAGTTGGGTATTCATCCTTTCTGATGGCTGAGTAATATTCCATGGTATATATGGACCACATCTTCTTTATCCATTCATCTGTTGAAGGGCATCTCGGCTCTTTCCACAGTTTGGCTATTGCGGACATTGCTGCTATGAACATTGGGGTGCATATGGCCCTTCTTTTCACTACATCTGTGTCTTTGGGGTAAATACCCAGGAGTGCAATTTCTGCGTCATAGGGTAGCTCTATTTTTAAATTTTTGAGGCATCTCCACACTGTTTTCCAAAGTGGCTGTACCAACTTGCATTCCCACCAACAGTGTAAGAGGGTTCCCCTTTCTCCACAACCTCTCCAACATTTGTTGTTTCTTTCCCTGTCCATTTTTGCCATTCGTATAAGGTGGTATCTCAGTGTGGTTTTGATTTGGATTTCCCTGATGGCTAATGATGATGAACATTTTTTCATGTGTCTGTTAGCCATTTGTATGTCTCCTTCAGAGAAGTGTCTTTTCATGTCTTCTGCCCATTTTTTGACTTGATTATTTGTTTTTTGGGTGTTCAGTTTGAGAAGTTCTTTATAGATCTTGGATACCAGCCCTTCATCTATACTGTCATTTGCAAATATCTTCTCCCATTCTGTGGGTTGCCTCTTTGTTTAGTTGACTGTCTCCTTTGCTATGCAGAAGCTTTTTATCTTGATGAAATCCCAAAAGTTCATTTTTGCTTTTGTTTCACTAGCTTTTGGAGATGTATCTTGAAAGAAGTTGCTGTGGGTGATGTCAAAGAGGTTACTCCCTATGTTCTCCTCTAGGATTTTGATGGAGTCCTGTCTCACACTGAGGTCTTTCATCCACTTTGAGTTTATCTTTGTGAATGGTGTTAGAGAATGGTCAAGTTTCATTCTTCTGTATATAGCTGTCCAATTTTCCCAGCACCATTTATTGAAGAGACTGTCTTTTTTCCATTGCATGTTTTTTTCCTGCTATGTCAGAGATTATTTGACCATAGAGTTGATGGTCCATATCTGGGTTCTCTGTTCTGTTCCATTGGTCTGTTTTTGTGCCAGTACCATGCTGTCTTGGTGATCACAGCTTTGTAATATAGCTTGAAATCAGGCAACGTGATGCCCCCAGCTTTGTTTTTCAACATTTCCTTGGTGATTTGGGGTCTTTTCTGATTCCATACAAATCTTAGGATTGTTTGTTCCAGTACTTTGAAAAATGTCATTGGAATTTTGATCAGGATGGTGTTGAAGGTATAGATTGCTCTGGGTAGCATAGACATTTGAACAATGTTTATTCTTCCGATCCATGAGCATGGAATGTTTTTCCACCTTTTTGTGTCTTCTTCAATTTCTTTCATGAGTGTTCTGTAGTTCCTAGAATATAGATCCTTTACCTCTTTGGTTAGGTTTGTTCGGAGGTAACTTATGATTTTTGGTGCTATTGTAAATGGAATCATTTCTCTAATTTCTCTTTCTATGGCTTGCATTGTTAGTGTATAAGAAAGCAACTGATTTCTGTGCATTGATTTTGTATCCTGCCACATTACTGAATTGCTGGATGAGTTCTAGTAATTTGGGGGTGGAGTTTTTGGGTTTTCCACATAAAGTATCATGTCATCTGTGAAGAGAGTTTGACTTCTTCTCTGCCAATTTGAATACCTTTTATTTCTTTTTGTTGTCTGATTGCTGTTGCTAGGACTTCTAGTACTATGTTGAACAATAGTGGTGAGAGTGGGCATCCTTGTGTTCCTGATCTTAAGGGAAAGGCTCTCAGCTTTTCATACCAGTGAGGATGATATTCACTATGGTTTTTCATAGATGGATTTTATGAAATTGAGGAATGTTCCCTCTATCCCTATACTCTGAAGAGTTTTAATCAGGAAAGGATGCTGTATTTTGTCAAATGCTTTTTCTGCATCAATTGAGAGGACCATATGGTTCTTTCCCTCCTCTTATTAATGTGTTCTATCACATTGATTGACTTGCGAATGTTGAACCACCCTTGCATCCCGGGGATAAATCGCACTTGGTCGTGGTGGATGATCCTTTTAATGTATTGTTGGATCCTATTAGCTAGGATTTTGTTGAGGATTTTGGCATCCATGTTCATCAGGGATATTGGTCTGAAATCCTCCTTTTTGATGGGGTCTTTGCCTGGTTTGGGGATCAAGGTAATGCTAGCCTCATAGATGAGTCTGGAAGCTTGCCTTCTGTTTCTATTTCTTGAAACAGGTTCAGGGGAATAGGTATTATTTCTTCTTTGAATGTTTGGAAGAATTCCCCAGGGAATCCATCAGGCCCTGGACTCTTGTTTTTTGGGAAGTTTTTAATCACTGCTTCAATCTCGTTACTGGTGATTGGTCTATTCAGGTTGTCTATTTCTTCCTGTTTCAGTCTTGGTAGTTTATAGTTAGAGACACAGAAGGACACTATATCATTCTTAAAGGGTCTATCCAACAAGAAGATCTAACAATGGTAAATATCTATGCCCCCAACATGGGAGCAGCCAACAACATAAGCCAACTGTTTACCAAAATAAAGTCATATTGACAATAATACGTTAATCGTAGGAGACCTCAATACTCCACTCTCAGCAATAGATAGATCATCTAAGCAGAAAATCAACAAAGAAAGAAGAGCTTTCAATGACACACTGGACCAGAGGGACCTCATAGATATATACAGAACATTCCACCCTAAAACAACAGAATACTCATTCTTCTTGAGCACACATGGAACTTTCTCCAGAAGAGAACACATATTGGGTCACAAATCAGGTCTCAACCGATACCAAAAGATTGAGAGTATTCCCTGCATATTCCCAGATCAGAATGCTTTAAAACTGGAACTCAATCACAAGAAAAAAAATTGGAAGAAATTCAAACACTTGAAGCTGAAGACCACTCTACTTAAGAATGTTTGGGTCAACCAGGAAATCAAAGAACTTAAAAAATTCATGGAAACCAATGAGAATGAAAACATGTTGGTCCAAAACCTATGGGATAATGCAAAGGTGGTTCTAAGGGGGAAATATATAGCCATCCAAGCCTCACTCAAAAAAATAGAAAAATCCTGAATTCACAAACTATCTTTACACCTTAAAGAACTGGATACCTAAACCATGCATTAGAAGAGAAATAATTAAGATTAGAGCAGAGATCAATGAATTAGAAACCAAAAATACAGTAGAGCAGATCAACGAAACTAGAAGCTGGTTCTCTGAAGAATTAATAAGATCGATAAACCACTGGCCAGACTTATCCAAAAGAAAAGAGAAAGGACCCAAATTAATAAAATTATGAATGAAAGGGGAGAGATCACACCTAACACCAAGGAAATAGAAACAATTATTAGAAATTATTATCAACAACTATATGCCAATAAATTAAGCAACCTAGAAGAAATGGATGCCTTCCTAGAAATTAAGAATTGTTGCATTCAATGGAAAAGAAACTTTTTTAAAAGATTTATTTTTAGAGAGAGAGAGCATGCAAGCGTGAGCAGGGAGAAGGGCTGAGGGAGAGGGAGGGAAATCCTCAAGCAGACACCCTGCTGAGTGGGGAGCCCAACATGGGGCTCGATCCTATGACCCCAAGATCAATCAAGCTGAAATCAAGAGTCGGATGCTTAGCCAACTGAGCTACCTAGGTGCCAGGAAAACTGTTTTTATACAAAGCTTCAAATGAGCTAATTGCTAATGAGGAAACACTTTAAATTATCTTTTCTTTATAAATGAATATAAAGCAATAGTATGTATAAACAAGTATGTTGAATCATATACAAATCATGAACCATTTTCAGTTTCTGCAAATTACAGAAAATGTCAGAGGAAATATTAAAACGCCATTGTATAAATGTATATTTGAAATTAAATTCAGACTCAGATAAAGCTGATTTGTATAGAGTTAAATCTTTTTAGAAAAATTGTCCCACAAAAATTGCTCAACAAAAAGATCTTCCTCAAAATGAAAAATTATCAAAAATTATTTGCAATTTTGCATTTGCCAAGAGCTACTGATGTCACTTTGAATTATATTGATTGCAAATTAAGTTGCTAAAAGTATAAATTTTGATGACCTAACAAATGAATATGCAGAAAAGTGAGCCAGAAAAATCGTATGTCCAACCAAGATACCACATTAATAAAACAGTATATCAGTTGTTATATAAAATTACAACACCAAAAGCATGTTTTTGCAATTTGTTACTGATGTATTGTTATTACCCCTATTATATTTGTATGTTATAAAGCCCATCTTCCTTAATGATAAAATGAAGACTTAGAGAATTTCTAAGGTCCCTTTAGCTCTTAGATTGCATGGTTCACCCATCAATAAATGACCATCAAACTCAACCCAAAACCAGCATCCTCAAATGGTGTCTCTATCTGTCTTTCTGTAAATCTGAGCCTACTATGTACATTTGTCAATACTGGGTTCATACAAATTGCAGCTAATGATTTGGCTGTTTATTCTGACAAGCAGACCGCATAGGACTAAACTATTTTTTTTAAATAGCTATTTGGAAACAGACTCATGAGGAGAACTACTTTCCATCTGAAGCATGCATTGCTCATGTTGGTGTTCCACCACACATATCCAGAGGAGAGCAATGCCTGTGATTGTCAACTGTGACTCTATTGGTGCAGACTTTGTCTGGGTTTATAAAATGAGATGGCAGGAGTCATTATCTATGCACTACCAGTGACACATCCCCAACTCCAAATGAAGCCTCTTGTGTGGCTGACAGAAGTACATCTTATAACAATAACTGGTTCTTCTACCTTTGGTAGGAAGATGAGCCACATCATCAGCAGGTCAACCATGATGGACCTTTCCCTACACAACCAGGCAGTTTTAAATGGGGCTTTAGTTGGACTTGACAATTTCTCTGATTTTCTTTGACATTGCCCTCCTGGAAACAGGCCTAACCAGAGACCACAATGATGAAAATTCACTAGGCCAGGTCCCCAACTTATAAGTCAACAGATTAGGAAACACTTTTTATAACACATAATAGGTAGGAGAGAACTGAAAGTGTGTATTAAAATGTCATTTTGTGATTCACCCTAAGGCAATGGTAGTACTAAGAAATTTCTTTAATTGGCACTTTATTTTTATTTTTTTGTAGAACAAAAATGGCATTAGTTTTATAGTTTCAAAAACAATAATATATATAAACTATGGGGGGGAGAAGTGGCAAAAATATATGTAAATTGTAAAAAAAAAATCAGTCAATACCAAAAGATTTATAGAAGAAAATCAAGCCATTGGAAACATTTTCTCCAAGAAATAATTACTATCAGTGTTTTTCTATGCATATATATTTTTACAACTCTGGGAAAATAAACTATTACATTTTAACCAGTTTTCCACTTAATATACTGTGGTTATTTTTCATGTCAATAGCTATAGATCACTATCATTATTTTTAGTGACGCATAACATTCAATTGTATGGTTATGTGCTATGGTAAATACAATATATAATAAATATTAGTATCCATATTGTTAGATTTTCATTTGCTTTCTCTTTTTACTAATAAAAAAAAGGCTTCAATGACCATCTCTGCACAAATGTCTGTATGCTCTTATTCAATTAATTCCTTAGAATAAATTTTTAGAATTAGTATCCTAAGGTCAAAGCAAACACATTTTAATTCTGACATATTTTTCCAAATTGCTTTCCAAATGGTAGTGCCCTTTATAGTCGTACCAATAAGATTCCCCCAAATCCCCATGAACACTGAGCATTATCACCTTTTAAACTTTTATCAGTCTGATAAAGGAGATTGTATCTCATGGTTGTTTCAATTTCTACTAATATTTATTTTATTATTTGTTGATAATTTATTGAATATTTATATGATTCCTATTGGTTTTTTTTTTTTTTTTTGCTTCCTTATTCAGTTTATCATGGTATTTATTTATTCAAACTCAGTTAGTGTAGTTTTCACAAAAGGATAGGTTTTGTTCATGGGTTAATTCATGAGTCCCTGTATTGTTTCACTCTTTCCTGCCCTCACTCTCAGCAGATAATGGAAACTCCATCCATCTGCTAGGTTTCTTCCTACAAACTAGCCTACACCTGTGCCATCTTTTCTTCTTGTATCTGGTCCCAACGGAATGGTCCTTCAAAGATCAATTCCTCACCAGTGTTCCTCCCATCCGATCCCACCTCCCCCAGGATGTCACTCCCCAACTTCGTTCCCAGTTTTTTTCCAGCAGCATTTCAACACACACAGTCATTAACATCCTTAAAAAAGAAAACCTGTTCCCAACTTTTCATCTCTCTCTACCTACTACCCTCCCACTCCTCCTCTCCACAACCACCAAATTATTAAAAAAGAGCTAACTATGCTCATTCTTTCCATTTCCTTTGTGATCCAATTACTCTGCCAATTACTACAAAATCTGTATCCCAACATTCCTAACAGTGCTTGGCCTTTTGGAAGAGCTGAAAAAAATTACTGAATCACTGAATGAATCTGGCTGCCCAAGCTGGAAACATGGAAACATGTTCCTTCTACTTACCCTGTCATTCAGTTAGTCACCGAGTCTTTTTTTTTTTTAATTTTATTATGTTATGTTAGTCACCATACATCATTAGTTTTTGATGTAGTGATCCACGATCCATTGTTTTCGTATAACACCCAGTGCTCCATGCAGTACGTGCCCTCCTTAATACCCATCACCGGGCTAACCAATCCCCCTCCCCCCTCCCCTCTAAAACCCTGTTTGTTTCTCAGAGTCCATAGTCTCTAATGGTTCATCTCCCCCTTCAATTTCCCCCCCTTCATTTTTCCCTTCCTTCTCCTAATGTCCTCCATGCTATTCCTTATGTTCCACAAATAAGTGAAACCATATGATAATTGACTTTCTCTGCTTGACTTATTTCACTGAGCATAATCTCCTCCAGTCCCATCCATGTTGATGTAAAAGTTGGGTATTCATCCTTTCTGATGGCTGAGTAATATTCCATTGTATATATGGACCACATCTTCCTTATCCATTCATCTGTTGAAGGGCATCTCGGCTCTTTCCACAGTTTGGCTATTGCGGACATTGCTGCTATGAACATTGGGGTGCATATAGCCCTTCTTTTCACTACATCTGTGTCTTTGGGGTAAATACCCAGGAGTGCAATTTCTGCATCATAGGGTAGCTCTATTTTTAATTTTTAAGGCACCTCCACACTGTTTGCCAAAGTGGCTGTACCAACTTGCATTCCCACCAACAGTGTAAGAGGGTTCCCCTTTCTCCACAACCTCTCCAACAGTTGTTTCTTTCCCTGTCCATTTTTGCCATTCTAACGGGTGTAAGGTGATATCTCAGTGTGGTTTTGATTTGGATTTCCCTGATGGCTAATGATGATGAACATTTTTTCATGTGTCTGTTAGCCATTTGTATGTCTTCTTCAGAGAAGTGTCTGTTCATCTCTTCTGCCCACTTTTTGACTTGATTATTTGTTTTTTGGGTGTTGAGTTTGAGAAGTTCTTTATAGATTTTGGATACTAGCCCTTTATCTGTAGTGTCATTTGCAAATATCTTCTCCCATTCTGTGGGTTGCCTCTTTGTTTTGTTGACTGTCTCCTTTGCTGTGCAGAAGCTTTTTATCTTGATGAAGTCCCAAAAGTTCATTTTTGCTTTTGTTTCACTAGCTTTTGGAGATGTATCTTGAAAGAAGTTGCTGTGGGCGATGTCAAAGAGGTTACTGCCTATGTTCTCCTCTAGGATTTTAATGGAGTCCTGTCTCACACTGAGGTCTTTCATCCATTTTGAGTTTATCTTTGTGAATGGTGTTAGAGAATGGTCGAGTTTCATTCTTCTGCATGTGGCTGTCCAATTTTCCCAGCACCATTTATTGAAGAGACTGTCTTTTTTCCATTGCATGTTTTTTCCTGCTATGTCAAAGATTATTTGACCATAGAGTTGAGGGTCCATATGTGAGCTCTCTATTCTATTCCATTGGTCTATATGTCTGTTTTTGTGCCAGTACCATGCTGTCTTGGTGATCACTGCTTTGTAATATAGCTTGAAAAATCGGGCAACGTGATGCCCTCAGCTTTGTTTTTCTTTTTCAATATTTCCTTGGCGATTCAGGGTCTTTTCTGATCCCATACAAATTTTAGCATTGTTTGTTCCAGCACTTTGAAAAATGTCATTGGAATTTTGATCGGGACGGCATTGAAGGTATAGATTGCTCTGGGTAGCACAGACATTTTAACGATGTTTATTCTTCCGATCCATGAGCATGGAATGTTTTTCCATCTTTTTGTGTCTTCTTCAATTTCTTTCATGAGTGTTCTGTAGTTTCTAGAGTATAGATCCTTTACCTCTTTGGTTAGGTTTTTTCCGAGGTATCTTATGGTTTTGGGTGCTATTGTAAATGGAATCATTTCTCTAATTTCTCTTTCTACAGTTGCGTTGTTAGTGTATAAGAAAGCAACTGATTTCTATGCATTGATTTTGTATCCTGCCACATTACTGAATTACTGGATGAGTTCTAGTAATTTGGGGGTGGAGTCTTTTGGGTTTTCCACATAAAGTATCATGTCATCTGTGAAAAGAGAGAGTTTGACTTCTTCTTTGCCAATTTGAATACATTTATTTCTTTTTGTTGTCTGATTGCTGTTGCTAGGACTTCTAGTACTATGTTGAACAATAGTGGCTAGAGCGGGCATCCTTGATGTGTTCCTGATCTTAAGGGAAAGACTCTCAGCTTTTCCCCATTGAGGATGATATTCGCTGTGGGTTTTTCATAGATGGATTTTATGAGCTTGAGGAATATTCCCTCTATCCCTATACTCTGGAGAGTTTTAATCAGGAAAGGATGCTGTATTTTGTCAAATGCTTTTTCTGCATCAATTGAGAGGACCATATGGTTCTTCTCCCTCCTCTTATTAATGTGTTCTATCACATTGATTGACTTACGAATGTTGAACCACCCTTGCATTCCAGGGATAAATCCCACTTGGTCGTGGTGGACGATCCTTTTAATGTATTGTTGGATTCTATTAGCTAGGATTTTGTTGAGGATTTTGGAATCCTTATTCATCAGGGATATCGGTCTGAAATTCTCCTTTTTGATGGGGTCTTTGCCTGGTTTGGGGATTAAGGTAATGCTGGCCTCATAGAATGAGTTTGGAAGTTTTCCTTCTGTTTCTATTTTTGGAAACAGCTTCAGTAGAATAGGTATTATTTCTTCTTTGAATGTTTGGTAGAATTCCCCAGAGAATATCACTGCTTCAATCTCGTTACTGGTGATTGGCCTATTCAGGTTGTATATTTCTTCCTATTTCAGTCTTGGCAGCTTATAGGTTTCCAGGAAGGCCTCCATTTCATCCAGATTGCTCAGTTTATTGGCATATAGTTGTTGATGATAATATCTAAGAATTGTTTCTATTTCCTTGGTGTTAGGTGTGATTTCTCCCCTCTCATTCATAACTTTATTAATTTGGGTCCTTTCTCTTTTCTTTTGGATAAGTCTGGCCAGTGGTTTCTCGATCTTATTAATTCTTTCAAAAAACCAACTTCTAGTTTCCTTGATCTGATCTACTGTGTTTCTGTTTTCTAATTCATTGATTTCTGCTCTAATTTTAATTATTTCTCTTCTAATGCGTGGCTTAGGCGTCGTTTGTTACTTTTTCTCTAGTTCTTTAAGGTGTAGAGTTAGTTGGTGAATTCGGGATTTTTCTATTTTTTTGAGTGAGGCTTGGATGGCTATGTATTTTCCCCTTAGGACCGCCTTTGCAGTATCCCATAGGTTTTGGACTGATGTGTTTTCGTTCTCATTGATTTCCATGAATTGTTTAAGTTCTTCTTTGATTTCCTGGTTGACCCAAACATTCTTGAGCAGAATGGTCTTTAGCTTCCAAGTGTCTGAATTTCTGCCAAATTTTTTCTTGTGATTGAGTTCCAGTTTTAGAGCATTGTGGTCTGAGAATATGCAGGGAATACTCTCAATCTTTTGGTATCGGTTGAGACCTGATTTGTGACCCAGTATGTGGTCTATTCTGGAGAAAGTTCCATGTGCGCTCGAGTAGAATGAGTATTCTGTTGTTTTAGGGTGGAATGTTCTGTAAATATCTAGGAGGTCCATCTGGTCCAATGTATCATTCAAAGCTCTTGTTTCCTTGTTGATTTTCTGCTTAGATGATCTGTCCATTGCTGAGAGTGGAGTATTGAGGTCTCCTACAATTAACGTATTGTTATCAATATGACTCTTTATTTTGGTTAACAGTTGGCTTATGTAGATGGCTGCTCCCATGTTGGGGGTATAGGTATTTACAATTGTTAGATCTTCTTGTTGGATAGACCCTTTAAGAATGATATAGTGTCCTTCTGTGTCTCTTATTACAGACTTTAGTTTAAAATCTAATTTGTCTGATATAAGAATTGCTACCCCAGCTTTCTTTTGAGGTCCGCTGGCATGGAAGATGGATCTCCATCCCTTCACTTTCAGTCTGGATGTATCATTAGGTTCAAAATGAGTCTCTTGTAGGCAGCATATGGATGGGTCCTGTCTTTTTATCCAATCTGCAACCCTGTGCCGTTTTATGGGAGCGTTTAGGCCATTCACGTTGAGAGTGATTATTGAAAGATACGAATTAATTGTCATCATGTTGCCTGTGAAGACATTGTTTTTATAGATTGTCCCTGTAAATTTCTGTTGTAGATCACTCTTGGGGTCTTTCTCCTTTTATAGAACCCCCCTTAATATTTCTTGCAGGGCCGGCTTAGTGGTCACATATCCTTTCAACTTCTTCCAGTCTTGGAAGCTCTGCATCTCTCCATCCATTCTAAATGACAGCCTTGCCAGATAAAGTATTCTTGGCTGCATGTTCTTCTCAGTTAGTACCCTGAATATGTCTTGCCAGGCCTTTCTGGCTTGCCAGGTCTCTGTGGATAGGTCTGACGTTATTCTGATGTTCCTCCCTCTGTACGTAAGGAATCTCTTCCCCCTAACTGCCCTTAAGATGGTTTCCTTGGTTCTAAGATTTGCACGTTTTACTATTACATTCTGGGGTGTTGGCCTGTTTTCCTTGATCTTGGGAGGGGTCCTCTCTGCCTCTAGGACTCGAATGTTTGTTTCATTCCCCAGATTAGGGAAGTTCTCAGCTATGATATGCTCAAATACATCTTCTAGTCCTCTCTCTCTCTCCACTTTCTCCGGGATTCCAATTATTCTGACATTGGAACGCCTCATGGTATCACTTATTTCTCTGATTCTATTTTCATGGATTCTGAGTTGTTTTTCCCTGGCCTCCTCTTTTCCCCTTTTATCTATTTTATTGTCTTCCAGGTCGCTTATTCTCTCTTCTGTCTCAGTTACCCTAGCTGTTAGATTATCTAGATTGGATTGGATCTCATTGATAGCATTTTTAAGTTCTGCCAATTCACCTTTTATTTCTGCCCTTAGAGACTCTATGTTGCCATTAATTGATTTCTCCATTCTAGCCATTGTCTTCACAATTGCTAGCCTGAATTCCGTCTCCGACATCTTGGTTATATCTGCATCCATTTGTAAATCTGCAGCATAAGTCATAATCTCTGAGTCTTTCCTGTTTTGGGGGCTCCTCCTCCTAGTCATTCTGTTGATGGGTGTTTGAGGGAATGTATAGAGTCCAAATTATTGACCAGAACCCAAGCAAGAGGCACCTGTTTTCTGGGGACCTTAGGGTTGCTGGCCTCTTGTTTTCCCAGCCTGTCTTCTGGGGGAGGGGCCTGCCGCACTGTTACTCAGGCAACCCTGTTTGGGCGGAGTTGCCCTGTGCCCCTGTGGTGGGGGATGGGCTCAGTGGGAATCAGTTTTGGGGGCTTTTGTTCTCTGGTGGCTTTCCCTGGCGGCTTTCCGTGCTTCTTCTGCGAGTCAGAGCAGAAGAGACTCTTTCCAACCCTCTGCCTCAGAGCAGAGAGCCCTCAGTCTGTTCTTCAGTGAGCTCTCCAGGCCACACTGTCTCTGTTTCTGTCCGTGCTGCTATAAACTGCAGTGGCCTAGGCTGTGCGCCCCTCTGCAGCGCTCCCAGTCCTGCCTCCAGGTCGGGGCACGTCTCTGCCCTTTGTGCTTCTAAAACCGCCAGCCGCTCCCAGTTCGTGCGCGCATGACTCCGCCGCTTGGGGTTTCCACCCTGGGGGTTGCAATTCAACAGCGTAACCCCAGCGCACCGGGTTTCCGTCTCGGAGGCTAGAGTTTGTGTGTGCACGACCATCGCTCTGAGTTTCTGTCCAGGGAGCTGCGGTTCGCGTGCGCGCCACCCCACCAGTCTGGTTTTGCACCCTGGGGGCTGGCCTAAAGTCCTTTCCCGATGCTATCAGTCTGCGAGTCTGTGCCCCGTCCGCAGCGCGCGAGGCTGTCACTCACCGGCGGTGTAGGATCCCCACGGCCAGGCTCCCTCCCGCTGCCGTTTATCCTCTGATATCTGCCCACAGAATCATGGCTCTCCGCTTCGTACCTCAATACCAATTGCCTGCGATATTCTGTTTGTAGAGTTCCAGCTCTTCTTACATCTCAGGTTGGTTTCGTGGGTGCTCAGAGTGGTCTGGTAGATATCCAGCTCAATTCCGGGGCCCAGTTGAAATAGGGTCCCCTACTCCTCCACCATCTTTCCCCCCTCTCAGTCACCAAGTCTTTTAGATGATACTTCCTGAAGAGTACTCGTATCTGTCACCTTCTCTTCACTCTCACTGCTATTACCTTAGTTTTAGTTTGAACTACCAGGATCCCTCACCTTGATTACTGTTATAGCTCCTTAACAAGTCTGCCCCAATTCCAGGTGTCTCAGAACACAGCAGCTAGAGTAGCCTTTCACAAAACTACTTCCCTGCTTAAAAGTGCTACTTAATGGATTCCCATAGACCCCAGGATTCCATTCAACTTTCTTATTATAGTATGTATTTCATGACTTTGCACTGCTCCCTGATCAGAATCTAAACTCATAACACACTGAATTATAATTTCCAAAATAGGTCATTGTTTCTCTTGCCTCTAGAAATTTGCACCTGCCCCTCCTTTTGCCCAGCTGCACTTCCCCTCTGATCTTTCACTCTTTTTACCTAGCAAACTCCTACTTGCTATGTGAACTCACTGATTCTAGGAATCATTCACTGCTCCCCTGAGACTCAACCTGGTGCCCCATGTTTACCCCATGACAGGCCACATGCATCTGTATAACAAGGGTTATGCAGTTCCTTTATAATTATCTGTTTATTTGTTTGACTGATATTCAATGAGTTTAATTTTTGTTTTCTTCCACCAAGGCTTTCAAATACTGGCAGATCTCCCTGTCCTTTTTCCTGGTAATATCTAGGGTATATCCCATCACTTCTAATATCTTCAGGTGTTAAAAGACAGCTTTTTTCCCTGATATTAAGAAATGCAGTCCAATTCAATATCAGCATTTCCATCTTTCACCCTGTTCTCTGATTCTGCTTATGGTGCCTCCAAGAATAGGGTCAGAGAGAGGTATGAGAAGAAAAGAGACAAAAATCTATTTATTTAACTGATGCTGTTTGTAACTCTCATTTGGCAGTTAAATGTTCTCAGCCATATGCTGACTCTTTCACAGCACATAATGGTATATTCTTGAGTGATTTTCATAGATATGATCTCACTAACTAGACATTCACTGGTTTATAAACCTCTTCGCTCCTCAGATTCTACTCTCCAGCAGAATACCCTCAAGGTGAGGGAAGCCTGAGGGTCATCCCTCTCACACGGACCCTTTCAGGATGACTCCAGTGTGGCAGTCCTTCGGCAGAGTCTGCTTGGCCCAATAAACTTCTGTACCCTTATCCCAACAAACTCTGGAAGTATGGGCCATTCCTATTACAACCATCTCTCTTGTTTAATGTCATTGCTGTTTCCTCCACCAGCCTCCAAGTAAGATATAGATCAGTCTCTAGGCCTGTTAAAGTCCAAGGGACATATTTCTTGTACTCCTGGTGCCCCACAGCTCCAACTTGTCTTAAAGGGAGGCAGTAGGTATCTCCCTTTTCTCCCTAATGGGGAATGGAGGGGAATTACCTGAAAGTTCTCAACTATTATAAATTACTTACAAATAAATTATTAAAAAAAAACTACCTAGGCCTCTCTTTCATAGGCTGAATTTAAATGAGGGCTAGGAGTCAGTCACAGGATTGACTTTGCTACCTCTTAGCAATTCCTGTGGAGATGTCCCATGCCCTCTCTAGAATATATATGCATAATATTAAGGCAATAGCGAAAGTCCCATTTGACATGTTGTTATGTTTGTCTTCCCTTGAGGACTGGGTGTGTACCTTCTTCAACCTCATATTCCCATTGTCTGGCACAGAGTAGAGGTACCTACAATAAATTGTAGGGAGTGGTAAGTAATTGCTATGCATTATGAAACATTTATGATAGAGTCATAGTAATATACTTTGCTTAACAAGTAGGGAACAGCCAAGTCTACTTGAGAATGTTAGGAAAGACTCATAAATGTGAAATTTTCCTTAAAAGTATGGGTTCTCCTTGCCCCTTAACAGGGAAACTTCACTGTTATAACCTCATTGTTACTTATACCATTAGCTTCGGTCCACAGTTGCTGTTCTATTTAGATATCAGAAAAGAGAAATAACAACACAACATCTCTAAGTGTAAATTAATCTTAAAGTCAGATTTTAAACTCAACCAAACTCCAAATTTACTGGGCTTCTTTTCCGATCATAACTTGTTGGAGAGCTCAGCAGGAGTCTAGTCAGAAATTATATTTAAGGGGCGCCTGGGTGGCTCAGTCGTTAAGCGTCTGCCTTCGGCTCGGGTCATGATCCCAGGTCCTGGGATCGAGCCCCGCATCGGGCTCCCCACTCTGCGGGAAGCCTGCTTCTCCCTCTCCCACTCCCCCTGCTTGTGTCCTCTCTCTCGCTGTCTCTCTCTGTCAAATAAATAAATAAAATCTTTAAAAAAAAAAAAGAAATTATATTTAAAGCTAAACCATTTATTCTTTTTCATTTGAGTATATATATATATTACAAACATGTGGCCATTTGGCAATGTTCCTAATCTCTTTTAAATTAAATTAGGCTCTATGACTTTTAAACACTATTGGACAGGCTTCTTCATTGTATTACTATGTTAATTTCTGTGGAACGCTTTTATTTTACCTCCATCAGACTGTTTATTAACATTCCTCATGTTTTTCTCCAGTTCTCCCTCCTCCCCTGTTGCACAGATATTTGCAGAGCACATAATTCTAGTCCACACCAAGGAAATAATGGATCTTATAAATACTGAGAGTGAGGAGAGTCCCTAGAAGAAGGGAGAACTGGAAGAAGAAATAAAGAATACCATGGGTAGTTGAAGGCAAGCATAGAGTTCCCTCCATTTCCAACAGAGTTCATTCCAGCAATTATAGTTTCTTTATTCTCAAGCAAACATGGTAAGTGCAGGATAATCTTAGAAGGCATGAGATGCTGGGTGACTTTTACAGAAAGATACAACCACAGGGGTACACAATTCTAACAATAACCTTATTTATACCTACAACATCATAAATAAATTTAAGTTTAATGAAGTAGACATGTATTTGTTTATTCCACTGGTGCCATCACCAAGATATAGTTTTAGATTGGGACACATTTAACTGCTATACTCACAACATATAGAATACCCATAATTTGCTAAATGTATAATTGAATGCATAACACATACTCCCCACCAGGGTCTTCATGTTTATGAGAAATGTCTGCATCAGTCAGGACTAAAATAAATAGCCTTGAAGCTAAACACTAATCCTCTTAATCATTTGGTACATACCTGTTTGGAAAGCAACCGTATAGCCAGTTATTTTAGCTGAATCTTTGCTTTCAAATCAGAGGGACTCTCTCATTATGGTGAATTTAAAGGAGGGGAGACTGGTAAGGAGGCTGTTATTTGGACACTGTGCAGTAACCTGATTTTACAATTTTTGTCTCCCTCTATTTCTCAGCATTCCCAAATAAGCAGCCTGAAACTGACTGGAACATGAGCAGTGGCTTTTTGTTCCAAAACATTTGTTTTTTAATTTTAGGTGAGTTAAGTTGACCTATTTACATTGATGGGGCATCTGTCACTCCAAAAATCCTGGATAAGAAAGATTGAATCAGACTATGGGAGACCAGCCAAGATTGAACTAATTTGCTATTGCTTTCGGGGGGCCAAGAAGATAAAATTTGTCCCTAGCAAGAGAGGTAATGATTTTCCCTAAAGATAATAGTTGTTTCTCCTCTTTTTTTTTTTTTTTTTTTAAGATTTTTATTTATTTGTCAGAGAGAGAGAGAGCACAAGCAGGGGGAGCAGCAGAGGGAGAGGGAGAAGCAGGCTCCTCACTGAGCAAGGAGCCCGATGTGGGACTCGATCCCAGGACCCTGAGATCATGACCTGAGCCGAAGGCAGAAGCTTAACGACTGAGCCACCCAGGCGTCCCAGTTGTTTCTCCTCTTAATAATCCTGTAATAAAGGAAAGCTCAAGGGAGGAATTTTGACAGTCTTTGGGATGGAAAGGAGAGGGAACTCCTCATTTCTCTCATCTTGACCCAGAGCCTTGAAGAATCTTAAAGCAGTTATAGTGTAGGGGGTGAGGCCAGGTACTAGAGAATTCTGTTATTGCCTGTGGTAGCCCAGGAACTACACCAATACCATGACCACAGCACAGAGAAGGGGCACTACGGGAATGCCACAAAGAAACTTGGTGGTGAACAAATTTCTAGCAAGTAGGGCAGTGGGTACATATGTTAAGCTAAAGTTAATCAGGATACATTCAAATATGCATGATTACTTGCTATCATTAGCCAAAGACTATTTGCTTGATATGTGAAGATTCTCTTATCTTTATTTTTTTTAAAGATTTTATTTATTTATTTGAGATAGAGGGAGAGAGCACGAGCAGGGGGGAGAGGGAGAAGCAGGTTCCCCACTGAGCAGGGAGCCCAACGTGGGGATCGATCCCTGGACCCCAGGATCATGACCTGAGCCGAAGGTAGACGCTTAACTGACTAAGTCACCCAGGTGCCCCAAGATTCTCTTATCTTTATAAATAAATGTTAAGATTCCAGTTTCCATTGATTCTTTAATCCAGAAATAATAAATACCACAATCCAAAATTTTCACTGGGCTATCCCCTACTCTGGGTAACACCTTTGGTGAGACATCACTTTGATTCAAGGTTAAATTCTGTACTTATTCCAAGTGCCTCCTGCCCCTAAGAAGATTTCAATCTTTGAAATTATGTCAAAAATTCTATTTACATATGTATATAGACTAGAGGAGATCCTTAAGAATGAAAAATTTATGTAGGGAAATTTTTAATATTTTTATCCAGTAGCTGTGATGTGGCCATTAAAATTATGGTTTCAAAGAATGTAAGTGAGAAAAAAAGCAGGATAGTAAAATGAATGCCCATTAGCCCTGAACCTAAATTCATCAATTATTAACATTCTGCTACATTGCTCTTATCTCTTTCTCTTTCTTTCTGTATATACATACAAAGTTTTTGAGTCATTTGAGAATTGAATTAATCACAGACATCATAATATTTCATCCCTAAATACCCTAAGAACAAAGACATTCTCCTATATAACCACAATATGGTGTTCACATTCAGAAAATTTAAACCTGATACAATATTATTACCTAATATTCAGTCTGTATTCAAATCTCCCTAATTGTCCTGGTAATGTCCTTTATGGTTGTTGTTGGGTTATTTATTTATTTTTGATCCAGGATCCAATCAAGGATTATGTAATGTTTTCAGTTGCCATGTCTCTTCAGTCTCCTTTAATTCAGAACATTTCCCTAGCCTTTTTCTGTCTTTCAATATCTTGACATTTTTTAAGAGTCCAGGCAGGTTGTTTGGCAAAATGTATCTTAAATTAGATTTTTCTGGTTGTAGCCTCATGATTAGACTCAGGTTGAACATTTTCAGGAATAATCAGAAGTAATGTGATGCCCTGAATGCATTTGCAAGGCTATTCACAGGCTGGCCCTGCCCATCTCTCTGGTCCCATAATTTGCTGCTCTCTCTGTGATCTTTCAAGTTCCAGCCAACAAACCTCTTGTAGTTCCCTCATTCACTTAGATTATAGGCATATATATTTCTGATCTTTTTTTTTATTTTATTTTTTATTCTTATGTTAATCCCCATACATTACATCATTAGTTTTAGATGAAGTGTTCCATGATTCATTGTTTGTGCATAATACCCAGTGCTCCATGCAGAACATGCCCTCTTTAATACCCACCACCAGGCTAACCCATCCTCCCACCCCCCTCCCCTCTAGAACCCTCAGTTTGTTTTTCAGAGTCCATCTTCTCTCTTGATTCGTCTACCCCTCCAATTTCCCCCCTATGGAGGTTCCTCAAAAAGTTGAAAATAGAGCTACCATATGATCCAGCAATTGCACTACTGGGTATTTACCCCAAAGATACAAAAGTAGGGATCCGAAAGGGTACGTGCACCCCGATGTTTATAGCAGCAATGTCCACAATAGCCAAACTGTGGAAAGAGCCAAGATGTCCATCGACAGATGAATGGATAAAGAAGATGTGGTATATATATACAATGGAATATTATGCAGCCATCAAAAGGAATGAGATCTTGCCATTTGCAACGATGTGGATGGAACTGGAGGGTATTATGTTGAGTGAAATATTTCTGATCTAAACTTAAATAACCATGACCCTTCCTTAACCCCTTGGAGTGGGCCAGCTCACCTATGTACTTGTGTAATTATCTTTCCTTTTAGACCATTGGCTTTCAAAGTGTGGTCCTCAGACCCCTGGAATCTTGGGACCATTTTATGGGGTTTACAAGGTCAAAGCTATTTTCATGATAATATTTAAGATGTTATTTACTTTTTTTATTGTGCTGACATTTGTACTGATGGTACAAAAGCTATGGTGGGAAGCTGCTTGTGCAAACAGTAGCATTGGTCATTGTATTCTTTACCCATCCACTCATAGAAAAAAAAAACAAAAACGTGAGTTTTACTTGAGAATGTCCTTGATTAAGCAGTAAAAATGACTAACTTTATTAAATCATGAGCCTTGAGCATGTCTATTTATTATTATGCATGGCAAAATGGGAAGTGTGCAATAGCATCTCTGTTGCACAATGAAGTACAATGGTCATCTCAAGAAAAAGCATTTTGGTGACTGGATTGTGAGCTGAGCTGCACCCTGTTTTCATGGAGCACCATTTTTACTTGAAAGAACAACAGGCAGTTAAACTATGGTTACTTAGACCTGAGTATTTGACAGACATTTTCTCAATAAATGAACAAAGTGAGACTGTCACTTCAAGAAAAACAACTCACAGCATGTGTTGTCAATGGTAAAATTTGAACACTCAAATAAAAATGAGAATTCTGGAAAAATTGTATTTGTCACAAGTTTGACTGCCTCCCAATACTTAGACTTTTCTGATGTGATCAGTGCTGATATAATTGAATGTGATTTTTATAGATTGTATAGTGAAATGTGTCCACATTTGAAAGAGTGGTAAAACTCAATGAATCAATGTTTTTCAAATGAACAATGCATGTTATTAGATATGCAAGATTCACTGAAAGTGCAAGATAGACTAATTAATTTTAGTATATGAAGCATTTATTTCATATATTGATATATGAATTTATCATCATTGATATGGTTTAAGATTCCACATTATAGCTAACCTTTAAGAAATTACCACTTGTTGAATTTTGGTATAGTAGCAAAGAAGAATTTTCACAATTATCTGAAAAGACTTTTAAGATACTTCTCTCTTTTCCAATTGCATATCTGGGTGAGGCCAGATTTTCCATATATACTTCAACCAAAACAACATATTGCAACAGACTAAAAACAGAAGCAGAGATGAGAGTCCAGCTGTCTTTTATAAAGACACTAAAGACAGTAGCAAAATTGTAAAACAATGCTATTCATTAATATTTTTGTTTCAGAAAAGATAATTATCTTTTCATAGTAATACATTATTTATGTTCACATGTAACAGGTTCATTATGTTAGTTTTATTTTATTCTTATTATTTTCTCTTCATGATAAGTGTACTCGTTAATCCCCATCAACTATTTCACCCATTTCCCCACACATCTCCCCTCTGGTAACCCTCAGTTTGTTCTCTATAGTTAAGTCTGTTTCTTGTATGTCTCTGTCTCTCTTTTTTTTTACCCCTTGCTCATTTGTTTTGTTTCTTAAAACATCCCATGCTCATGGATTGGAAGAACAAATATTATTAAAATATCTATATTACCCAAAGCAACTTACACATTTAATGCAACCTCTATCAAAATACCAACAGCATTCTTCAGAGAGCTAGAACAAACAATCCTAAAATTTATATGGAACCACAAAAGACCCCCAAATAGCCAAAGTAACCTTGAAAAAGAAAAGCAAAGCTGGAGGCATCATGGTTCTAGATTTCAAGTTATATTACAAAGCTATAGTAATCAAGTACCAGCATTTGGGACTGGCAAAAGAATAGACACATAGATCAATGGAACAGAATAGAAAACCCAGAAATGAACCCACAACTATACGGTCAATTAATCTCCAACAAAGAAGGAAAGAATAGCCAATGGAAAAAAGTCTCTTCAACAAATGGTGTTGGGAAAACTGGACAGCTACATGCAAAAGAATGAAACTGGACCACTTTCTTATACCATACACAAAAATAAATTCAAAATGGAAGAAAGACCTAAATGTGAGACAGGAAACTATCAAAATCCTAGAGGAGAACACAGACAGTAACCTCTTTGACATTGGCCATAGCAACTTCTTTATAAATGTTTCCTGAGGAAAGGGAAACAAAGGCAAAAATAAAATATTGGGACTTGATCAAAATAAAAAGCTTCTGCATAGTGAAGGAAACAATCAACAAAACTAAAAAGCAACCTACAGAATGGGAAAAGATATTTGCAAATGACAAATCTGATAAAGAATTAGTATCCAAAATATATAAAGAACTTATAAAACTCAACACCCCAAAAACAAATAATCCAATTAAGAATGGGCAGAAGATCTGGTGCCTGGGTGGCTCAGTCAGTTAAGCATATGACTCTTGATTTCGGCTCAGGTCATGATCTCAGGTCATGAGATAGAGCCCTGCTTGGGGGCTCCATGCTCGACGTGGAGCCTGCTTGAGATTCTCTCTCTGCCTCTCCTTCTGCCTCCCCCCAACTCTCTCAAAAAAGTGGGGGGGGCAGAAGACACGAATAAACATTTTTCCAAAGAAGATATACAGATGACAAACAGACACATGAAAAGATGCTCAATATCTCTCATATCAAGGAAATGCAAATCAAAACTAAAATGAGATATCACCTCACACCTGTCAGAATGGCCAGGGATGCCTGGGTGACTCTGTTGGTTAAGCAGCTGCCTTCAGCTCAGGTCATGATCTCAGGGTCCTGAGATTGAGTCCCACATTGGGCTCCTTGCTCAGTGGGGAGCCTGCTTCTCTCTCTGCCTGCCACTCCCCCCTGCTTGTGCTCTCTCTCTCTGACAAATAAATAAATAAAATCTTAAAAAAAAAAAAAAGAATGGCCAAAATTAACAACACAAGAAATAACAGGTTGGCGAGGATGTGGAGAAAGGGGAATCCTCTTAGACTGTTGGTGGGAATGCAAACTGGTGCAGCCACTGTGGAAAACAGTATGGAGGTTCCTCAAAAAGTTAAAAATAGAACCACCCTGTGATCCAACAATTGCACTACTAGGTATTTATCCAAAGAATACAAAAATACTAATTCAAAGGAATACATGCACCCTGGTGTTTATAGCAGCATTATCAACAATAGTCAAATTATAGAAAAAGCCCAAGTGTCCATCGACTTGTGAATGGATAAAGAAGATGGATAAAAAAGGTATATATATATATATAAAATGCAATATTACTCAGTCATAAAAAAAGAATGAAATCTTGCCATTTGCAACGATGTGGATGGAGCTAGACAGTATTATGCTAAACAAAGTAAGTCAATCAGAGAAAGACAAATATCATATGATTTCATTCATATGTGGAATTTAAGAAACAAAACAAATGATCATAGGGGAAAAAAGAGAGAGGCAAACCATAAAACAGACTCTTAACTATAGAGAACAAACTGATGGTTACCACGGGGTCGGGGGGATGGGTTAAATAGGGGATGGGGATTAAGGACTGCATGTTATGATGATCCCTGGGTGTTGTATATAAGTATTGAATCACTAAACTGTACACCTGAAACTAATATTACACTATGTGTTAACTAACTGGAGTTGAAATAAAAACTTTTAAAAAAAGAAAAAGAAAAGATGCATGGTATGACTTTGATTTTTCTGAATTTGTGGAGACTTTTCTTGTGGCCTAATATGTGATCTATTCTGGAGAATGTCCTGTGTGCACTTGAAAAGAATGTGTATTCTGCTGTTTTAGGATGGAATGTTCTGAATATGTCTGTTAAATCCATCTGGTCCAGTGTGTTATTCAAAGACACTGTTTCCTTGCTAATTTTCTGTTTGGATGATCTGTCCATTGATGTAAGTGGGGTGTTAAAGTTCCCTACTATTATTGTATTACTATCAATTTTTCCATTATGTTTGTTATTAACTGTTTTATGTATTTGGATGCTCCCATGTTGGGTGAACAAATATTTACAATTCTTATATCATGTTGTTGCATTGTCCCATTTATTATTATATAATGCCCTTCTTTGTCTTTTGTGTTTTTTTAAGATTTACTTATTTATTTGAGAGAAAGAGAGAATGTGAGTGGGGGGAGGGGCTGAAGGAGAGGGAGAATCCCCAAGCAGACTCCCCACTGAGCATGTAGCCCAAAGTGGGGCTCAATCCCAGGACCCTGAGATCATGACCTGAGCTGAAATTAAGAGTCAATGCTTAACGGACTGAGCCACCCAGGTGCCCACTTTGTCTCTTGTTACAGTCTTTTTTTTAAAAGTCTAATTTGTCTGATATAAGTACTGCTACCCTAGTTTTCTTTTGACATCCATTTGCATGATAAATTTTTCTCCATCCCCTCACTTTCAATCTGCATGTGTCTTTCCGTCTGAAATAAGTCTCTTATAGGCAGCATATGGATGAGTCCACTCCTTCACCCCGTGTCTTTTGATTAGAACATTTAGTCCAATTACATTCGGTGTAATTGTTGATAGATATGTATTTAGTGCCATTTTATTACTTATTTTGTGTAATTTCTGTAGATTTTCTCTGATCCTTTCTTCTCTTGCTCTCTTTCATGGTTTGTTGGCTTTCATTAGTGATACACTTGGATGCCTTTCTGTTTATTCTTTGCATATCTATTACTGGTTTTTGATTTGTGGTTACCATTAGGTTTGTATATAACATCTTCTGCATATAGCATTCTACTTAAATTGATGATCACTTAAGTTTAAACCCTTCTCTCCTCTCCACATTTTAGGTATATGGTGTCATGTTTTACATCTTTTTTTAGTATGAATCCCTTGACTGATTTTTACAGAAATATATATTTTTACTGCTTTTGTGGTTTTTACTTTTTATATTCTCACTTATGTTCTTTCCTTTCCACTCAAAGAGTTCCCTTTAATATTTCTAGTAGGACTGGTTTAGTGGTCATGAACCCCTTCAGTTTTTGTTTGAGAAACTCTTTATCTCTCCTTCTATTCTGAATGATAACCTTGCTGGATAGAGTATTCTTGGCTGCAGATTTGTCCCTTTCAGTACTTTGAATAGATCATGCCACTTTCTTTAGGCCTGCAAAGTTTCTGCTGCAAATCCACTGATAGCCTTATGGGTTTCCCTTGTATGTAACTGTCTTCTTTTCTCTTGCTGCTTTTAATTTTTTTTTCTTTATAGCTACTTTTTGCCATTTTAATTACTATGTTTCTTGATGTGGATCTCCTTGAGTTGAATTTGGGGGGACCTCCTGAATATGGATATCTGTTTCCTTCTGCACATTAGGGAAGTTTTCAGCTATTATTTCTTCAAATAAAGTTTCTGCCACCTTTTCTCTCTCTTCTTCTGGGATCCCCATAATGCAAATGTTATTACACTTGATGGAGTCACTGAGTTCCCTAAAACTATTCTCAATTTGTGTAATTTTCTTTCCTCTCCTTTACTCAGTTTGGTTACTTTCCATTACCCTGCCTTCCAGGTCATTAATTCATTCGTCTGCTTCATCTAACCGGCTATTTATTCCAACAAGTGTATTTTTAATTTCATTTATTATATTCTTTTTTATTTAAATTGAATTAGGCAACATACAGTACATCATTAGTTTCAGATGTAAAGTTCAGTAATTCATCAGTTGCGTATAACACCCAGTGCTCATCACATCATGTGCCCTCCTTACATTTATTGTATTCTTGATCTCTGATTTTTTTTTATGTCTTTATTGTTTTTTATTATTTTTTTATGTCCTCTACTCTTTTGTCAAGTCCAGTGAGTATCTTTATGATCATTACTTTAAATTCTCTATCAGGCATATTACTTATTTCTATTTGGCTTTGGTCTCTTGCTATAGTTTGGTCCTCTTCTTTCACTTGGGAGATACTTCTCTGTTTCCTCATTTTGTCTGACTTCCTGTGTCTGTTTCTGTGTGCTATCAAAGTCAGCTACTTCTCCTGCTCTTAACAATAATAGCCTTATGAAGAAGAGGTCCTGCAGTGCCCTGCAGTGCAGTGTCCCCTGTTCCCCAGGGCCTGGCACTTTATGAAGTGTCTCATATGTGTGTTGCATGTGCTTTGCTGTTGAGTCTTGGCCAATCCTTCAGTCCAGTTGTCTGCAGAGACTCTCTTTGCCTATTGTGGGTAGCGTTTGGTCCCCAGCAGGGGTGGGGGAGGGGCCCACGGTGCTGGAGTAAGTTGTGGGGGAGGGGGAGGTGGTGCGTGGTGTAAGCAAGTTAGGTAAGGCATGCCATACTGGTTCCCACAGGTGGCCATTGTTTATAATGGGGGGCATGGGAGGGAAATGGTACCTGCAAGCTCCTTGTTCCTGGAATCCCCATGATCCCTGTCTCTCTGGGCATGCTCTGAAATGAGCAAATCACCCTTCCTCCCATCTGCCCCCCACACCCCCCCACCACATATTTTTCAGACTTCTGGTTCTAGGCTGTATCTGCACAGGCTGCGTGTTCTGCTCCTTCTTTAAGGTTGGGAACTCTGCTTCTTAATGCCCTCCAGGCTCTCCCAGAGTGGAGCCCAGTGATCTTTAAAATTCCAGGCTTTAAGTCCCACTGATTGTAAGAACTCATACAATTTGGCCCCTCTTGCTTTCAAAGCAAATGTTATGGGGATTCATCCTCCCCATTTGTGGGCTTCCCAGTGTGAAAGTCTCTTTTCCACCCTTCTCCACACAATTGGCTCCCTCCCCACCATAGACAGCCACAGTCTGTTTTGCTCCCAGACCTCATCTTCACCCTTCCTACTTTCTTTGATGTGGCCTCCTCTCTACCTTTAGCTGTAGAGTTTATCTGCCAATCTTTGGATGTTTCCTGGGTTATTTATACTGATGTGAGCACTATCTAGTTGTATGTGTGGGACAGGGTGAGCGTAGTGTCCTCCTACTCCATCATCTTCCTAGCAGACCTCCTATTATGTTATTTTTATTTTTTAAGATTTTATTTATTTGAGAGAGAGAGAGCACAAGCAAGGGGAGCATCAGGCAGAGTGAGAAGCAGGCTCCCCGCTGAGCAGGGAGCCTGATGCAGGACTCAATCCCAGGACCCTGGGATCATAACCTGAGCTGAAGGCAGACACTTAACTGACTGGGCCACCTAGATGTCCCCATTATGTTATTTTTAAATGAATTAATAAATATGTTTAAAGTTTCCTAGTGTTAATCTCTAATAAACAATAAACATTGACAGCTATCACCCACATAATTAGAAGCCCTTTGTAGTCCTTAAATTTAGAGTGCTACAGGGTCCTGAGACCAAAGTTTGTAATGTGTTGTTCTAGAATATAAGCCCAGTGGAGGCAGAGGCTACATCTTTCTTGATCACTGCCATATCCTACGTGGGAGATATTTTAAAAATGGCTATCGGGGCACCTGGGTGGTTCAATCAGCTAAGCATCTGACTTCCTCTCAGGTCATGATCTTGGGGTCCTGGGATCAAGTCCCACATTGGGCTCCCTCTTCAGCAGGGAGTCTGCTTGTCCCTCTGCCCCTCCCCCTACTTGTGCTCTCTCTCACACACACTCTCTCTCTCTCGCTCTCTCACTCAAATAAATAAAATCTTTAAAAAAAAAGAAAAAGGCTGTTAATATTTGCTGAAAATGTGATCACATGTCTGTCTAGATAAATGAATGACACTCAAAATGGACCTTGCAAGGCATTCCAGACAGAGGGAACAATCTGATAAAAAGGACCAGAAATAAGAAAATAAGGATTTAAGGAGAATAGTGAGAAACTAACTGTGTAGAGCAGACTAACACAGTGGATAAAAACTTAGGCTTTGGACATAAAAAATCCTGAGTTCAAATACTGACTCCAATCCATATTAGCTAAGTTGCATTGGGCAGATCAACCATTCTCAGCTTCAGCTTATTAGTTGTGTGTACCAGGACAAGTTATTATCCCTCTGTGCCTCTGTTTCCTTACCTTTAAAGTGAAGATAATAACAGCATCTACTTCCTACATTTGTGCTGATAGCAGTAAAGTGCTCAGAGTTGTACTTCCCAACATAGCAGTCCTTTACCACATATGGCCATTAAGTGGTTGGTATGTGGCTAGCGCCTGGAAAACAAATTTATTTTATTTTAATTGATTGATATTGAAATTAAAATTTTTAAATTGAAGCAGTTTTATCAATATGGATGAGAGTAGAAAAAGAAATGATTTTTGGTAGGTGATTCAGGTACTAAAAATCTTTTTTTTTTTTTTAAAGATTTTATTTATTTATTTATTTGACAGAGAGAAACACAGCAAGAGAGGGAGGGGGTGGGAGAGGGAGAAGCAGGTTCCCCACGGAGCAGGGAGCCCAATGTGGGGCTCGATCCCAGGACCCCGGGACCATGACCTGAGCCGAAGGCAGACTCTTTTTTTTTTTTTTTTTTTAAAGATTCCATTCATTCATTTGAGACACAGAGATACAGAGACAGAGAGAGCATGAGCAGGGAGAGAGGCAGAGAGAGACGAAGAAGCAGGCTCCTCGCTCAGCCAGGAGCCCGATGTGGGGCTCGACCCCAGGACCCTGGGATCATGACCCGAGCCGAAGGCAGACGCTTAACCAACTGAGCCACCCAGGCGCCCCCCGAAGGCAGACTCTTAACAACTGAGCCACCAAGGCACCCCTAGAAATCTTTTAAGTATGTTTAGAACAACTTGGGTATGTGAAACTAATTTTTCCACTGTTCTTTTTATGAAATCTAAATACAGTTCAATTACTTTCAATGAAAATTTAGTGTCCAAATTGAGACATGCTATAGGTGTAAAATACACAGTGAATTTAAAAGATTTACTATCCTCCCAAGAAGAAGAAAAAATATATCATTAATAAGTCTTTGTTAATTAGAAGCCCATTGATAAAATATTTTATTGAAATAAATTTCACTTGTTTCTTTTTACTTTTTAATTTATAATCAGAAAATTTTAAATTACATAGATGGCTCACATTATATTTCTGTTGGACAGTGGGTGAGCACATTGTAAGCACTGTACAAAGTGTTAGTGATCACTGTTTTATTACTTGTACTATAGAGATAACATTTACCTTACAAAATCATATCAAGAGAAAACGAGATGTGATATAAAACTCTTAGCACAGTACAGGGCACATAATTAGGGCTCAGTAAATGCACTTGTCATCTGTAAGTGGCAAGGGCATCATGTATTCTGGGAAGATAGACCTGGAAAGTGAGGTGGGGGTTGTATATTATAGAAAGTTTTGCAAATCTGGCTGAGAAGTTGGGGCTTAATTCTCTATGCAACCAAGAGCAACTGAAGCACATGAGCCACGATGTGTTTTAGAGAGATAACTCTGACATGTATCCTCAGAGGGGGGATGTGAGTTTTGGAAACAATTCTAAGCCATTCAGAGCAAAATCTGTTGAGTATGTTGGATGATCAAGCTGGGAAATGCTGTCTGGGGTCACAAACCAAGTCTCAGTTTGAGTGATGAGTCTGGTTTCACAGGAAGCTCATAATCCAGCTTTGTGGGCAATTCCGAAAGAGAAGTTTCACAGGCGTTTTTGGGAAGTGACAGACAGCATCATTGGCTTAAGCAGATCTTCCACTGTGACTATTCCAACATATGTACATTTTTGTATGTTTACACAATCAAGCACATAAATGGTGTCATTACATTTTAGCTTGTGCACTCTAGACAAAAGGCTCTTTTGTTATAGCTTTTGTAAGACAATTTCCTGATCTCAAACCCCCTAATGAGTCCTCCAAGTCCCTCTTTTGTATAAATATGCCCATCCTTCCCTAGGAAATACCTAGGTACCAAAACAAAATCCTTTCATCAGTGCCGCCCTTAGATCCAGGCAATGGAAGCCCCCCATCCTGGGCCCCATACCTTTGAGGGTTCTGGTATGGCCCCTTTTCTGCTGCACTCTTCTCCTTCATGAGTTATCTAATGCTGCATAGAAAATCACCATAAAACTCAATGGGTTAACAGGTCAATCATTTTTATCTTTCACGGTTTCTGTGGGTTTTGAGTTTGGGAGTAGCTTACCAGGGTGGTTCTGGTTCAAGGTCTCTCATGAGGTTGTGGTCAGATGTCAGCTGGGACTATAGTCATCTGAAGGCTTGGCTTGGACTAGAGGATATACTTCCAAGGTGGTTCTCTCACAGAGTTGGCAAGTTGGTTTTGGCTGCTGTAAGATCTTAGGTCCTCTCCATATGGGCTCCTTCACAAGATGGTGGCTGAGTTCTGAGAGACTGAATATACAAATGGACAATGGCTAGGTCATATATGAAAATAGAACTCTGACCCACAACTTGCAGAATCAGCCCAGGAAGTCAACCATAACCTCTGTAGCAATTAGCCCAGAATGGTCAGGGCTTGATGAATAACTGATAGCTTCCTTAATCTTTGCCTCCATTTCCAACTTAGGACTAACAGAGAAAACCAATCACATACCATGGCTTACTTCTAGTTAGCCCAACAGCTTCCCCAAGGCAATAACCTCTAATCAGGGCACACCTGAAGCCTCCCATTTTTCCATTTTTTACCTTTCCACTCCTCTACTTTCCTTTGAATCTCTGCAGAACAGAGATGGTAGCTGACTCCCTTACTACATAAGCTCTGAATTAAGTTCCCTTTGCTTGTTCTCATTTGGGCAGTCTTTATTTCCATAGTTTTAAAAGCAAAAAGTTCTGAGAGAAAGTGTGTGTGTGTGTGTGTGTGTGTGTGTGTGTGTGTGAGAGAGAGAGAGAGAGAGAGAGAAAGTGTGAGCACAAGCAAGAGTTGGCCAGAAGCTGTGCCATTTTTATGACCTAACTTTAGAAGTCACATATTATCCCTGTACCTCTGAAACAAATAATACATTATATGTTAAAAAAAAAAAAAATAGTAGGAAGGGAAAAAGGAAGGGGGGGGAAATTGGAGGGGGAGATGAACCATGAGAAACTATGGACTCTGAGAAACAAACAGGGTTTTAGAGGGAAAGGAGGTGGGGGGCGGGGAAGAAGTCACATATTATCATTTCTACCATACTTCCTGGGTCTAAGCGGTCACAATCACCTGCCTAGGGGAAACAGGTCTTGGTAAAAACGTGTATCACTCATATTGTAAGAAATGCATGTGGGATGGGATAAATATGTAGGTTTGGCCATATATAGAAATACAGTCTGCTACATACCCACAGGATAAGAAGTCTGTGGAGTCAGAGGACATGATTGCACAGAGCCTGCTTCCCAACTTCTAGATCTGCACTGAACAGTATGGTAGCCACCAGCAGATGTAGCAATTTAAATTTAAATTAAGGTTAAATAAAATTTAAAGTTCAGCTCCTCAGTCATAGCAACCCCATTTTGAGTACTCAGTAGCCACAAGTGGCCAGTGACTACCATACTGGACAGTCCAAACATAGAATGTTTCCATCACTGCATGGGACTGATCCAATTCAAGATCCAGGACCTCAAAAATCCATGTCCAAAAATTCCTTAGTCATTTTCCAGGCTACAGCCTTTTTCTTGGGGTTAATCTTTCTGAGTAGACCATGTTGCTGATATGAGCACCTCAAGGCCCAATGGGGGGCCAAAAATTGACTGCTGACAAGCTATGTAAATAGATCTTAGATGTCCAGGCTGGAATGTCTGCAAGCTTGGTGTTATGAACTGTGTTGTATCCCCCTCAAATTCATATGTTGAGGCCCTAACCTCCAATGTGACTGTATTTGAAGACAGGACCCTTCAGAGGTAGTAAAGATTAAGTGAGGTCGGGGCACCTGGGTGGCTCAGGCCGGTTAAGCACCTGCCTTCGGCTCAGGTCATGATCCCAAAGTCCCACATTGGGGTCCCCGCTCCTTGGGGAGCCTGCTTCTCCCTCTCCCTCTGCCTGCCACTCCCCCCTGCTTATGCTCTCTCAGTCTCTCTCTCTCTCTCTTTCTCTATCTCCATCTCTATCTCTATCTCTCCCTCTGTCAAATAAATAAATAAAATCTTTTTTAAAAAAAGATTAAGTGAGGTCATAAGGGCAGGGCCTTAATCCAATAGAGTTGGTGTTCTTCGAAGTAGAGAAAGAGACAAGAGAGTTCCCACTCTCCCTGTGACACAGAGGAAAGGCCGTGTGTGTATACAGCAAGAAGGCAGCCATCTGCAAGGCATGAACCAAATTAGCTGGCACCTAGATCTGGGACCTCCAACCTCCAGCACTATAAGAATAAATTATTTAATCCCCCAGTCTGTGGTATTTTGTTATGGCAACCCAAGGAGACTAATACACTAGTGGACAAGGTCCCTCACAAAACAGACTAGACTGGCATGGGAAGAGGTGGGGAGGTGGGCCATAGGTTGGAAGGGAGGGTCCACTCTCCACTGGTCACCTCATTCCAGCATGGAACTTCAAGAGATCTGAAAATTATAAACTCAAATTTGGCCCTTCTGGGATGTTATGAATGCATATATGTAAATGTAGAGAGATGCAACTTATTTAACAGTTTGTTAGCATGATTTATACCTTTTAAATACTTTGATATCTGATAAGTAGGCCTCCAGTGGTGCTCTTGCATTGGGCCCCACAAATGTTAGGGGTCCACAAGATTTTACTTTTTACTCTGAGGAAGAGCAAAACATATGTGTGTGGTATGTTGCATTATTATTATTGTAATGAAAACACAATTCCATACAGAAGGGTGCTATCAGGCCCAAGTTAGGGGCACAAACTGGATAGAGGACCTGCCTCGCCTCAATGCATATTTCATAGACAGAGCATTTTTCAAGACTAGGAAACTAATGTAGATATCAGCCACACACCATTTTAAGGGGACTGCTGAATTTCTTGAGAAGAAAAGCCTGCATGGAATAGGCTTGAGAATGAATATTGGAGTAGTCACTGCTGGTGCCCCCCTTTTACTGAGGGTGACTTCTGTTTCAAGTGACACCTGGAACAGCCAGCTTTTATCCACTGAAAGTTTCCTTGAAACATTTTATTTTCCACCTGGTATATCTTTAAACAAAAATGCTTGTCAGCAGCTGGCACATGAAGAAAGTCACTACCACTTTTCCGTAAGTTTAAAAAATATTTTGAGCTGTCCTGTGAAAGTCTCTTTTTCCAGCTCAGCGAGTTCTTTAGCTGATGAATGTTCCCAAATGCATATGGTTGCTGATGGGGGAAACCTGATTCCTGACTACACAGAAAGTGGCCCTTCTGCCTCTGTGACTTTGGGTTGAAGAGCAAACAATGTCCCTGGCCAGGGCCACCGAGAGCCTTTCTACATCTTAGAAAAGATGCTTTGGGCACTCCTTGTTCAATTACTTGTGGCTGTATTCCCCTGACCTTCAGGGTCTTTGTGGAGTATTACAATGTGAGCCACCATTGTAAATGCTGTAGTATTACCCAGACGTCTAGATAAGGTGGCAGACTTAGCACATGTTAGCAAACCCTACCTCAAATTCTGCTTCAAATATACAGAAAGCATATGTGGTAGACAATACTAAGAAACAAAGATGACCAAATGTGGTCTGAAACAAAGCTGGACTTGTTGTTTACCTGGGAGATTCATGTTGCCTCATTCAGGTGTGAGTTCAGCAGGTCTCTCTATTAGAAATTGAAAGAACTTGGCCCATGGGACAGAGTGTAAATTCTTTCTTTTCCTGTCTCTGATTTACAGAAGTCTGGATTCAAACAAGTCCAGGATTGGTTGCCTAAGCTTCCAGTGGCCCTGGGGTCATTCAGTGAGGGGCCTGAACTGAATATTCTCAACAAGATTTCACTTGCATATGCATACAACAAGAAAGGGAAATTCCCAGGAACCAGAAGCAAAGAAGACTTTAAATAGTGCAGTAGGTGGGAGTTGAAACTGCGAAGCCTTCGTGATGTGAGTCTTAAATACACCTGAAGTGAAGAGGTTTTTAATGATTGGGCAGGAAGCAGAGTCAGAGGCTGGGAGCCAGAACAGGTCTCTAACCCTCTGTGGTCTGGAATTGGAAAGCTACACCTGGAAGCAAGCTTCCTGCCCCAGCCCTGGGTGAGAATATCACTAGTGAAAAATAGAAATTTAGGACTGAGCAAGGTTGTCCAGGACCTACCTGATGAATGCCTTGAACCTGGCAGAAATAGCCACAAATCTGCCCCCTGGGCTTCCAAACCTGGGGTATCCCCAGGATTCTCAAGAAAGATGATCATGCTCTCCATAGTCTCTCAAATGGTGATAAGTACTGTGTTTAGTGGCTTTCATGGGGTGGGGCAGTAGAGAAGGAGGGCTTCAAATATGCAGTGTGAGAGGCCTTCTAGAGCTCATATTTTATTAATTTATTATATATTGGTTCATTTATTAATCACACTGTGTGCCAGGCTCTTTACCATTTGTCACCTGAATCTTCCCAACAACCACATTCCACAGCATATCCTTAACCCGGGCAGAGCAGCCTTCTTAGCTGGCACTATTTTTCAGAAAGTTGGATAAAGTCCCAGTCTTCTCACATGCATAAAATTCTACCACCTAAGATCCATTCTTTGGAGTCTTGGCAGCTTTTCCATTTCCACATACACACACACCTCCATACTAGATTACAAACACTAGACAATCTAGTACAATGGAAAGAGCTCTGACATGGCAGCCCTGTGACCTGGGTTCTGGTCTGGACACCACTGCCCTATGAGATTTCGGTCAGGCTACACAGCTAGGATGGTTTTTAGCACATGGTAGGTGGTAAATGAATGATAGTGAATAATTTTCATTATTATTATGCATTCCTGACCAAGGGCTCAACATCTCCATATATCATATCATGGCCCTTACCAACATGTCATAAAAGCAACTAGAACCCTGTTGCATTGCATAGTGAGGTGTGTAGACACAGTCCTTCACCAAAACAAGCCCTGTCTTATTCAAGGTGAATCTCAGAGCATAGAGGATGTCAAAATGCTTTTATAGTTCCCCTTTTGTACTGAGGTCTGCTCACATGAAGCCTTGCCTTCCCTCCCTTCTTCCTTTTCCACTGCTCTTGACCAGGGTACCTACTTTGGTCTCGATGGTTGCCATGCTGGCAAATCTTCTTTCCCACAGCTTTAAATTCTTTAGAATAGAATCACAATAAGAAAGACAATACTGGCTCCCTCTTGCCAATATTGACTACTTCTCACAGCCTAACTTTGATATTACTTTATGCTTAAAGTTCCCCTTTCCACCAGAAGGAAGGATTGAGTAAAACATCAAAGGTCCAGGGACAGAGAAACTTGTCCCACCATGCAAATATTCTACCATAAATCTATAATCATTTTGGAAAGAAACATTCCATGTTGATTTCTATAATTTGGACACAACTCTGTTGTACACATTGATAGTGTAAGGGGCTCCTAATAACCATAAGTTTTATATAAAATGAAGCCTTGACAATGACACCTAATATTCTGCCTTCTCAGAATTTAGGATGGAGTGTGATTTGAAAGGCCCAGGCAGAATTATTAAAAAAAAAATTCTGAGTATTACTTCAAAAGTCCTCCTAGTAGATGCTAACACCTGCTTGACCTGAATCCTGATAATACCACTTCTCTCACTGAAAACAACTTTTGGAAGGAAAAGCTGATCCAAAATTTCCTGTTTTGCCTTCTCCTGGGCCTCTAACTATTCAAGACCTTGTTTGCCCTCAGAGCAAATGAAGGCAACCAGATCACCATAACTGACAATGTTCAGCAGGCTTCCAACTTCACTGGAAATCATGTAATCAACTACCAGGCCATGAGGACTTTCTCTGAGGCACCTCTCAAAGAAATATTAAAGCAAGCAAGGGAGGGAGGAGAGAAGCCAGGGATAAAGTTGGGACCTGAGTTGGAGGGAAGAAATAGAACCATTATTAGGTGGCAGGCAGATGTAGAGGCTAGAAGAAGAAAGTTCTTCAAAGCTCTCCTTTAAAATGAGAGGTTGGTGTGGGAAACACACAAGTAGCAAACTTTAGACAGGTGAATTGCATGGGGCTGGGGATAGAGCACCAGGCTGAGTCCAGCTCTGGCACATAGCTAGGAGACCTCTGGAGAGCCAACTTAGTCTCACTGAGCTCCAAATGCTTCATGTGGAATGTGATTACTGTGGCTCTTTTTAACAATAAAATTGTGCAGTATTCTAACTTCCCTCTCTTCTCTCTAGACCTGGTTTAAAAATGAATGCCTAATGATATGTTCACTTGAACTGAAGATGCATGATATTGCATATTATATGCACACATGAACCTTGAACTCATTCATCAAATGATGACAAACACATATTAAGACAACTTTAAGAAAAGGTTCAAATGTTCCTGCTGGCACTGGTGAAAGTTAGCCATCTAGATGTTCCATAGCTACCCCAAACTCAGCGTCTCCAAGAATGGAACATCTTTCCCTTTAATTCCTCCTTAAAGGCCTCCTTATTGGCTATAAAAGAGAGCCTCGTTTTCCTTTCCCCCAACCTCTACACTCATAGGTGACCAGATCCTGATAACTCTACTGCCCACTGTTTTCAGACACCTCTGAGATGAAGTGAGGGGCACTCATATCTTAGACTCTCATCTTTGCCTACCTGGACCACTGCCTGCCTTCTTGCCCTTCACCACCCACTATCCATCATCCCTGCTGCTGCCACAATAATCTCTCTGAAGTATCAATCACTTTCCAATACAAAACCATTCACTGGCTCTGTTCCATTCTTTCCTGGAGTTCCTTGCCCCACACGCCACGTCATCCCCCTCCTGGGCCCTCATCAGGCTAACTTCTACTCATCCTTTAAGACTCAGGAAGCACTTCTTTGCTGCCCACTTTGCTGCAGGCTCCACCAAGTAGCCCCACTATCCCAGTACCGCTTGCTCATCTGTAATGCTGCAGCACTCACTGCCTTGAGTTGTAACTGTGCCTGCTTCCCTAACCAGGCTGTGGGCTTCCTGAGAACAGAGGCATGTTCCATCCTGTCACCTAGCAGAACTCCTGGCCTATAACAGCTACTTAAAAGCTTTAATTCATTCATGTTTCCTCTGAATTCAGAAATGTCATGGATCTAAAGCAGAACAAAGCCATGATCTAGCCACCTAAATCTGTTCAGTGAAGCCAAACAGAGGTGGGCTGAGATGCAAGCCCAGTGTTTCAGACACATGCCAGGGTCTTTGTTGGATATTGGTATCTGCACGTGGCAGACTCTGAGTTGGGTCAAGTTGATGCTAACAAACTGTTTGCGGCAGAGCCACTCTGACAGACATTTCTATTTCCAAGTGAACATTGTATATGGCAGATGCTACATTAAGGTAATTATTTTATACAAAATAGAATCAATTTCCCTGTATGCCTTCTCTCCAGTAAATGATTCTGCATAAAGCAAGGTTTAATGTTTTGGCCTGGCTAAGAGGCTTTTTCTGGGATGGAAAAAGAAGTGCTCCAGAAACTTTGCCAGAAATTTCCAAATATCACTGAGTCTTCAAATATTGCACTATGCAGATCAATTTTGACTGACTTCCACCTACACAGTTGACTCAATTCCTTTGCAAATCACTCCCTTCTTTAAATTTCTATTCTACCAGTTAACTTAAAATGAGAGATCATATGGAAAGTAAAATAATAAATAAGAATCTTGGAATCATCTAATTTAAGAGCTGGAAAGAGATCTTTAAAATAACCCATCCCTCTTATTTAGCAGATGGAGAAAATGAAGTTTAGCAAAAAAATACATACATTAGGATATTATTCCTTGTATAAAACTGATTTGTTGTTGTATAGGATTTACCTTTTTTAAAAAAAGATTTTATTTATTTGTCAGAGAGAGAGAGAGCACAAGCAGAGGGAGTGGCAGTCAGAGGGAGAAGCAGGCTCCCGGATGAGCAAGGAGCCCAATGCTGGACTCAATCCCAGGACCCTGGAATCATGACCTGAGCTGAAGGCAGACGCTTAACCGACTGAGCCACCCAGGCATCCCTAGGATTTACCTTTAAATAACAAATTTCGCTCAATCACTTAAAATAAGTCTTGATTACAAATACTTGCCTTGCATATCACCTGTACTAATTACACAAAGCAACATTTATCTGCAGGACTAGCTACATAATTTGTAGGAACCAATACAACACAAAAATGCTAGGTGCTTTGTTTAAAAATTAGTAAGGATTTCAAGATGGAAACAACAGAGGATTAAACCAAGGCTGGAGCTCTTCTGAGCTTGGGGTCCTGTGTGACTGCCAGGCCTGCTCATCTGTGCTGTTCTCTATACACCTCAGCTAAGCAGCAAAGATGTCTATTAGTAATAAATATGCCTAAACAATTCCTCCAACCCTGATTCACAAGCAAATCCGACAAAAAGAAATAAAGATGCACAGAAGGATATATCAGTAGATTTCTGGTCACAGTCTAAGTTCCTTTATGCCCACTCAATGAAAGAGCCCTGGGCTGGAATCAGATGTGGGCACAATGTCTGACATGACCACTGACCCGTTGATATGGTCTTCAATGATTCATTGGATTTCCAGAGCACTCAGCCTTCCCCTCTTTAAAATGAGAGGCTTTATTTTTGCCACTAGGATTCTGTGATTCACAGAATCTTTGCTTGCTTTCTGATCCAGGCCTTGTTTCCATGCCATATAACTATTTTTGAACTTTTCAATGAATTATAACACATGTAGAGAAGTGCTCATATCCTAAGTGTATAGCTTGTTGAATTTTTGCAACCTAAACACATCTATGTAACCAGCTCCCAGAACAAAAAGTAGAACATGACCAGAATCTCAAATGCTCTCCTCATGCTCCCTTCTGGTCACAACCTTTCATTCTCATAACAGTAAGCACTGTCCTGACTTTTAATAACATATATTTGGTTTGCCTCTTTTTGAACTTTAAGCAAATATGTTTGTGTCTGACCTCTTTAACTCAATACTGTATTTTGAAATTCTGCCACATGGCTGTAGATCATTTGTTCTCATTGAAATAGTGTTCTGTACATATACCACAGGTGAACTACCCTTCTATTGGTGATGGGCATTTGGGTAGGTTTCATTTTTGGCAGGTCATGTAAGTTCATAATTTACAAAACATTTCCATCATTCCTAATTCTCAGGAACTTTAGTAAGATTGAAAATGAGCTTACTTTCTTTGATTTTATAAACAGTGAGGCTGAAATGTCCTTGTATAGGGATTTCAAAAAACCTGGGACTCTTTCTTTAATCCTAGAAGTGAACAATGAGCAGAGGATAATTTTTTTATTCTTCTTCTAGCTCAGCTTCTACTTGACACTACACAATCACAGGTGAAGCTTCCTAGCCTGCAAAAGAAGCAATTATTGTCATTGTTCAATAGCATCTGACCAAACTCTGTCTGAAGAGGACAGAAATGACTTCTGAGTATATCAAGAGGAACACTCTCCAGGGTTTGGGAAGTCTGTGATAGAACAGACCGTATCAGATCAGGGGGCAGGAGTGGGAACTGGGGGATGAAAATGGGTCACAACTGCCAGTCCTGGACAAGATACAAGAGATGGTGGTGATAGGTGGGGTGGGGTAGGGGTGGGGGTGTGCTTCTGGGAGGCAGATAAAATAGTCTCCAAGATGTGGGAATAGATCCACCCCCCCAAAAAATAGACAAAATTTAGCAATCTAGGCAGGTGGTCTATGGCTGGGCAGGTCAGCAGAAGGTAACACACAGATCATCTCCAGTAGGAACTCAGCAACAGAAGATATTAAAGCAGGCCATCCTTTCACAATCTGGACAGAAGTTGGTCTCAGGGAAAGTTAGGAGCCACTACTGACCATGGGCATAACTCCAAACCCAAAAGAACTGGCAGGAGCAAGAAAAGGCTCAGTGGACCAGTAACTGCCACTGCAGGCAGGTTACCCAGGCAAGGGCTCAGGTGGCCTCCTAGGGCCTCACCACCAGAACCAGGACAGAGTAGACTCAGCAATAAGATTGAATAGTTGTGTCTTTCATGAATTCAATAAACTAGTATTGAACTCCTAGCCATTTGCCAAGCACTGTACTAGTTGATGGTGAACAAAACACACACAGAAATTACATAAATTAGGATGCTTTTATCTGCAAGTGATGGAATACCCAACTACAAGTAGCTTATACACAATACAGGTAATTAGTAATTTCAGATACAAAGTCTGGAAGTAGGCTGTCCTAAGGTTGTCTCAGTCACTCACCAAAGTTAGGACCCTGGCTGAACACCTTTTCAGTTTCCCTCATGACTGCAAAAGGAGGTAGTAGCCCCACATATCACACCTTCACATAATGGTGTTGAAAGTAGGAAGGAATAAAACTTGCAGGTCTTTTTTTTTTTTTTTTTAATCTGAGAGAAAAATCTTTACCTAAAGCTTCTCAGCTGAATCCCTCTGATGTCACCTCAGCCAGAGCCAGATCATGTGACCACAAGGGGAGTGGGGGTGACCACAACTGTCTAGACCAATCATGATATAAGCCCTGGAACTTGATATAGGGTTCCCTGATACCTGAACATACTCAAGGTCATGTCAGCAAAGAAAAACAGGGGATAGCTGCAGGGGACAGTCAAAAACAGTGCCACCATGACCCAACTCCTAAAACAAGGCTCCTTTCACTCTCTTGGGGCCAGGATGGGTCCCAGAGTTTGGAGGGCTCTTTTACTTAACAAAATCTTTGTGAGTACCCTCTCTGGGCAGGCAGGTATGGTGCTTCTAGCTGTGAGCTTTGGAAAGCTTCCACCGTCAAAGCACTAACCTCTTCAAGCTCTACCTAAACAGATTTCCTGTGAGGCTGGGCCCTTCTTTAATCCAGCTAGCTCTCTGTAATGGTGGCACCAAGGGGAGTGCTATGGAAATGGCAGGTGCTTTCTGTACCTCAGAAGTTCAGCATGTCCTGAATTTATGTCCTACCACTCAAGAGTTTTATGCCTTGATTCTATTTACACTTTTGGCTTATATAACCTCCTGAGAGAGTGAGTTCCATATGCTTCATACTTGCCAGGTAAGGCAACATTATTTTCAATATGTACTAATACCCCTTCCTTTAAGCTTCCAAAGGTTACCACATTTATTCATTCTTGTTTTGATTATTAGAGCCTACCCTGCAAACCTATCACAGATTGCTTGTTCTTTAGAGATATCCTCGAAGAGGAAATGGCCAGAATACTAATAGTTGGCATTTATTGAGCAATTACTGTGTGCTAGCCACCATCCTAAATATATTTATATGTATGAACTAATTTAATCCTCAAGAAAACCTATAAGGGAGGAATTTTTATGTACTTTTTTTTCAGAAGAAGTAAAAAGATATAAATTAACTTGCCCAAGATCACATAGCTAATGAGTGGAGGAACAGAGATTCAAACTCAAGGTGTCTGAATCCAGAGCTCCATATGCAAGCACTCATTATACCACCTCTCAAAAGGGAAAAGATATTCTCCTCCTTGCAAGGTTCCTGACATTTTTTTCACTCAGTGGCTTGTAGGCACTTCAGAGAACTTGCTGGGATGAAAAAAAACCATGTATTTAATAGATGCAACCAAGCCAAGTCAAGAATCATGCACAGATCCTTTCCACTTTGTCAGCTGTTGCTCTGTCTTCTCAGAATGCGGGAGTGCCCATCCCATTACTCAGTGAAAAACATACATTTCAAAATCTCAGAGGCAGATTGTCTCCAGATCATAAAGAGGTCATCTGGGCAAAGTGGCAATTTGAGAAAAGCTGTAGAAACTGCATTCCCGAGGGGCGGAGCAAGATGGCGGAGGAGTAGGAGACCTGGATTTCGTCTCCTCTCAGGAATTCAGCTGGATAGGGATCAAACCATTCTGAACACCTACAAACTCAACAGAAGATCGAAGAAAAGAAGAGCAACAACTCTCTCATCAGAAAAGCGACCACTTTCTGGAAGGTAGGACGTGTGGAGAAGTGAATCCGAGGCGATATTCAGGAGGATAGACGGCGGGGGAGGGGCCTCCGTCGGCCACTTCTGGCAAGTGATAGAACCACGGAGCACAAAATCGGAACTTTTAAAAGTCTGCTCCGCTGAGGGACGTCACTCTGGTGGCTAAGTGGGGGGTGGAACCCTCCGGGACAGTGTGGTCTCAGGACCCTCGGGGTCACAGAAAGACTGGGGGTGCCTGAGTGTGGCAGAGCGCCCAGGTATCGGAGCAGGGAAGCCAGCTGCAGAGGCGGAGCCGAGGCGCAGGCTCTCAGCTTGGGGTTGCCATAACCTGGGATCCGCGGCACAGTCGGGCCCCTGCTCCTCCAGCAGGGACCCAACAAGCGGCAGATCCGGGGAGACTCACCTTCCTTCCCCGGGAGGAGCCGCGCAGGAGTGCACCGCAGGGATCTGCTGGGTTTGGAGACTCCACCTGGGGTCGGGTGCCAGAGATAGAAATGCGCAGTCACAGGCCGGGTGAGCACGGAGTGCGGCCGGAGACCCGGGAGACGGGAATGACTGACGGCTTTTCTCTGGGGGCTCACTGAGGAGCGGGGCCCCGAGTTCTCGGCTCCTCCGGGGCGGAGATTGGGAGGCCGCCATTTTCACTCTCCGCCTCCAAAGCTGTATGGAAAGCTCGCAGGGAACAAAAGCCCCGGAGAGCAAACCCGAGCAGATTACTTAGCTGGGAGGGGGCAAGGGCGGGGCAATTCTGCCTCCGGCAGAGACATTTGGAAACCACGGCAACAGGCCCCTCCCCAGAAGATCAGCGAGAACAGCCAGCCAAGACCAAGTTTACTGATCAATGAGAACGGCAGAACTCCAGCGCTAGGGGACTACTGCACATAGAATTCATGGCTTTTTTACCATGATTCTTTAGTCTTTCAAAGTTAATTTTTTTTTAACTTTTTGTTTTTTTTTCTTTTTGAATTTTTCTTTTTCCCTTTTTCAACCAACATCTTATCAATCCCTTTTTTAAAAAAAAAACATTTTTATTTTTCATTTTTAGAGTCATATTCTATCCCTTCATAGTAGTTACCCGTATTTTTGGCTTATATATATAAGTTGTTCTCTCTTTAAAATTTTGAGATAGTTTCTTCTAACAGATTAAAATATACCCTAAATCTCTAGTATATGGTGTTTTCTATTTCCCTGCCTGATCACATCCTCTCCCTTTTTTTTTCTTTTTCTTTTTTCTTTTTTTAAATCCTCGTCTTTCTTTTTTCAAACAACTTCTTATCAATTCCTTTTATAAAATTTTTTATAATTTCCATCTTTACAGTCATATTCCATCCCTTCATCATATCAAACCTTATTTTTGTACATATATAAGTTTTTCTTTCTTTAAAATTTTGGGAGGCACTTTCTTCTAAAATACCAAAATACACCCCAAATCTAGTGTGTGGCACTGATCTATATACCAGCCTGATCATATTTGATCACATTCTGGTTTTTTTTTGTTGTTGTTGTTTTGTTTTGTTTGTTTTTGTTTTTATCTTTTTCTTTTTCTTTTTTTTCTTTTTCTTTTTTCTCTCCTTCCCTTTCTTTTCCCACTGCTTCAGGTCTTTTCTGATTTGTTTAGAGTATATTTTCTGGGGACGTTGTTACTCTGCTAGCATTTTGTTCTCTCATTAATCTATTCATCTCTGCACAAAATGACAAGACGGAAAAAATCACCTCAACAAAAAGAACAAGAGGTAGTACCGACTGCCAGGGACCTACTCAATAGAGACATTAGTACGATGTCAGATCTAGAGTTCAGAATCATCACTTTAAAGATACTAGCTGGGCTTGAAAAAAATATGGAAGTTATTAGAGAAACCCTTTCTGGAGAAGTAAAAGAACTAAAATCCAACCAAGTAGAAATCAAAAAGGCTTAATGAGGTCAATAAAAAATGGGGGTGCTAACTGCTAGAATAAATGAGGCAGAAGAGAGAATCAGTGATATAGAAGATCAAATGATGGAAAATAAAGAAGCTGAGAAAAAGAGAGATAAACAACTACTGGATCACGAGGGCAGAATTCGAGAGATAAGTGATACCATAAGACGAAACAACATTAGAATAATTGGGATCCCAGAAGAAGAAGAAAGAGAGAGAGGGGCAGAAGGTATAATGGAGCAAATTATAGCAGAGAACTTCCCTAATTTGGGGAAGGAAACAGGCATGAAAATCCAGGAAGCACAGAGAACCCCTCTCAAAATCAATAAAAATAGGTCAACACCCCGACATCTAATAGTAAAACTTACGAGTCTCATAGACAAAGAGAAAATCCTGAAAGCAGCTCGGGAGAAGAGATATGTAACCTACAAGGGTAGAAACATTAGATTGGCAACAGACCTATCCACAGAGACCTGGCAGGCCAGAAAGGACTGGCAGGATATATTCAGAGCAGTAAATGAGAAAAATATGCAGCCAAGAATACTATATCCAGCTAGGCTGTCATTAAAAATTGAAGGAGAGATAAAAAGCTTCCAGGACAAACAAAAACTAAAGGAATTTGCAAACACAAAACCAGCCCTACAGGAAATCTTGAAAGGGGTCCTCTAAGCAAAGAGAGAGCCTAAAAGCAACATAGACCAGAAAGGAACACAGACAATATACGGTAACAGTCACCTTACAGGCAATACAATGGCACTAAATTCCTATCTTTCAATAGTTACCCTGAATGTAAATGGGCTGAATGCCCCAATCAAAAGACACAGGCTATCAGACTGGATTAAAAAACAAGACCCATCGATATGCTGTCTGCAAGAGACTCATTTTAGAACCAAAGACACCCCCAGATTGAAAGTGAGGGGGTGGAAAACCATTTACCATGCTAATGGACACTGAAAGAAAGCTGGGGTGGCAATCCTTATATCAGACAAATTAGATTTTAAACCAAAGACTGTAATAAGAGATGAGGAAGGACATTATATCCTACTTAAAGGATCTATCCAACAAGAAGATCTAACAATTGTAAATATCTATGCCCCTAACATGGGAGCAGCCAACTATATAAGGCAATTAATAACAAAAGCAAAGAAACACATCGACAACAATACAATAGTAGTGGGGGACTTTAACACCCCCCTCACTGAAATGGACAGATCATCTAAGCAAAAGATCAACAAGGAAATAAAGACTTTAAATGACACACTGGACCAAATGGACTTCGCAGATATATTCAGAACATTCCACCCCAAAGCAACGGAATACACATTCTTCTCTAGTGCCCATGGAACATTCTCCAGAATAGATCACATCCTAGGTCATAAATCAGGTCTCAACCGGTACCAAAAGATTGGGATCATTCCCTGCCTATTTTCAGACCACAATGCTTTGAAACTAGAAATCAATCACAAGAGGAAAGTCGGAAAGAACTCAAATACATGGAGGCTAAAGAGCATCCTACTGAAGAATGAATGGGTCAACCAGGAAATTAAAGAAGAATTAAAAAAATACATGGAAACCAATGAAAATGAAACCACAACTATTCAAAATCTTTGGGATGCAGTAAAGGCAGTCCTAAGAGGAAAGTATATAGCAATACAAGCCTTTCTCAAGAAACAAGAAAGGTCTCAAGTACACAACCTAACCCTCCACCTAAAGAAGCTGGAGAGAGAACAGCAAATAAAGCCTAAACCCAGCAGGAGAAGAGAAATAATAAAGATCAGAGCAGAAATCAATGAAATAGAAACCAAAAGAACAGTAGAACAGATCAACGAAACTAGGAGCTGGTTCTTTGAAAGAATTAACAAGATTAATAAACCCCTGGCCAGACTTATCAAAAAGAGAAGAGAAATGACCCAAATCAACAAAATCATGAATGAAAGAGGAGAGATCACAACCAACACCAAAGAAATACAAACAATTATAAGAACATATTATGAGCAACTCTATGCCAGCAAATTAGATAACC
>NC_058403.1:126309315-126338902 GCF_002201575.2 Neomonachus schauinslandi
CTTAAAGAAACTGCATAACAACCTACCAAGATACAGCATAGAAGCAGTAGTTTGAAAAACACCTGGGGTATTCACAAAAGAGATTTATTTACTTATCTCAGAACTGGTGCTGGAGGGGCAGGGATCTTTAGGCGACTTCTCTATGAACAAAAGAGCTGGTGACATTTCTCTGCCCTACCTCCTCCCCAAGCCTAGATAGCTGGACTTCTGTAGGAACCAGCACGAACACTCTCTACCTGCCTTACTAACACCGTGCAACCTGCCCCTGCATTCTCCTGCAGATCGGCCCCATCCAACCCCTTCCCCCACAACTAGGCAGGAGTCCCTCCAAAGTGGCTCCTGTTGTGTCTCATCCTTCAAGCAGCTCTGGAAGAGACCAGCAACATTCCAAAGTGACCCCTGCCTTGGAGAGAGGGGAAGATAGCCACATATTCCAGTTTGACTGTAGTCACAACAGCTGAACCTTCTCAATAAATTCAAAAAGACTGATATCACATCATGCATCTTTTTTTTTTTTTTTTTAAGATTTTATTTATTGGGCGCCTGGGTCGCTCAGTTGGTTAAGCAACTGCCTTTGGCTCAGGTCATGATCCTGGAGTCCCGGGATCGAGTCCCTCATCGGGCTCCCTGCTCAGGAGGGAGTCTGCTTCTCCCTCTGACCCTCCCCCCTCTCATGTTCTATCTCATTCTCTCAAATAAATAAATAAAATCTTAAAAAAAAAGATTTTATTTATTTATTTGACAGAGAGAGAGACAGGGAGAGAGGGAACACAAGCAGGGGGAGTGGGAGAGGGAGAAGCAGTCTTCCTGCTGAGCAGGGAGCCAATGTGGGGCTTGATCCCAGGACCCTGGGATCATGACCTGAGCCGAAGGCAGACGCTTAAGGACTGAGCCACCCAGGCGCCCCTCATGCATCTTTTCTGACCACGACAGTATGAAACTAGAAATCAATAACAAAAAAAAATCGGGAAGAACACAAATAAGTGGAGGTGAAAACATGCTATGAAACAATGAATGGGTCAACCAAGAAATCAAAGAGGAAATAAAAAAATACAAGGAGACAAATGAAAATGAAAACACAACAGTCCAAGGTTATAGCAATACAGGCCTCACTCAAAAAGCAAGAAAAATCTCAAATAAACAACCTAACCTACACCTAAAGGAGCTAGAAAAAGAACAAAGCCCAAAACCCAGTAAGAAGGAAGGAAATAATAAAGATTAAAACAGAAATAAATGAACTAGAGATTAAAAACAACAAAAGAACAGAACAATGAAACAGGAACTAGTTCCTTGAAAAGATCAATGAATTCATAAACCTTTAGCCAGGCTCATCAAAAAAAAGGAGGACTCAAATAAATAAAATGAGAAATGAAGGAGGAGAAATAACAACCAACACCACAGAATTACAAAGGATTCTAGGACAATATGAAATATTGTATGCCAACAGATTGGACAACCTAGAAGAAATGGGTAAATTCCTAGAAATATATCACTTTCCAAAACTGATTCAGGAAGACATAGAAAATTTGAACAGACAGATTACTAGCTATGAAATTGAATCAGTCATCAAAAAACTCCTAACAAATCCAAGTCCAGAATCAGATGGCTTCACAGGGGAATTCTACCAAACATTTAAAGAAGAGTTGATACCTTTTCTTCTCAAACTATTCCAAAAAAATAGAAGAGGAAGGACCCTTTCCAAATGCATTCTATGAGGCCAGCATTACCCTGACACCAAAACCAGATAAAGACACACACAAAAGGTGAAATACAGGCCAGTATCTCTGATGAACACAGATGCAAAAATCCTCAACAAAATATTAGCTAACAGAATCCAACAATACATTAAAAAAATCATTCACCACAATCAAGTGGGCTTTATTCCTGGGATGCAAGCATGGCTCAACATTTGCAAATCAATGTGATACATCACATCAACAAGAAAAAGGATAAAAAACCATATGATCATTTCAATAGACACATTTCAAATGTAAAAAAAGCATTTGACAAAGTACAACATCCATTCATGATAAAAGCTCTCAACAAAATAGGTTTAGAGGGAACATACGTCAACATAATAAAGCCATATATGAAAAACCCACAGCAAACATACTCAATGGTGAAAAACTGAGAGCTTTTCCCCTAAGATCAGGAACAAGACAAGGATGTCCACTCTCATAACTTTTATTCAACATAGTACTAGAAGTCCTAGCCACAGCAATCAGACAATAAAAAGAAATAAAAGGCATCCAAATTGGTAAGGAAGAAGTAGAACTTTCACTATTTGCAGATGACATTATTTATAGAAAACCCTAAAAGCCTCCACCAAAAAACTAGTAGAAATGGTAAATGAATTCAGTAAGGTCGCAGGATACAAAAATCAATATACAGAATTCCATTGCATTTCTATACACTAATAATGAAGTAGAAGAGAAAGAAATTAAGAAACAATCCCACTTGGGCGCCTGGGTGGCTCAGTTGGTTAAGCGACTGCCTTCAGCTCAGGTCATGATCCTGGAGTCCCGGGATCGAGTCCCGCATCAGGCTCCCTGCTTGGCGGGAGTCTGCTTCTCCCTCTGACCCTCCTCCCTCTCATGCTCTCTGTCTCTCATTCTCTCTGTCTCAAATAAATAAATAAAATCTTTAAAAAAAAAAAAAAAAGAAACAATCCCACTTACAACTGCACCAAAAATAATTAAATACTTAGGAATAAACTTAACCAAGGAGGTGAAAGACCTGTACTCTGAAAACTATAAAACACTGATGAAAGAAATTGAAGTCGACACAAACAAATGGAAAGATATTCCATGCTTGTAGATTGGCAGAATTAAAATTGTTAAAATATCTATACTACTCAAAGCAATCTACAGATTCAATGCAATCCCTATCAAAATTCCAGTGGCATTTTTACAGACCTAGAGCGAATAATTCTGCCATTTTTATGGAACCACAAAAGATCCCAAATAGCCGAAACAAAGAAGAATAAAACTGAAGGTATTGTGCTTCCTGATTCCAAACTCTACTACAAAGCTACAGTAATCAAAACAGTATGGCATAAAAAACCAGCAACATAGATAAATGGAACAAAATAGAGAGCCCAGACATAATCCCTGTATATATGGTCAATTAGTTTACAACAAAGGAGGCAAGAATATACAATGGGGAAAAAAGTCTCTTCAATCAATGGTGCTGGGAAAACTGGACAGCCATATCGAAAGAATGAAACTAGACTACTGTCTTATACCATACACAAAAATTAACTCAAAGGGGATTAAAAATTTGAATGTAAGACCTGAAACCTACAAGAAAACATAGGCAGTAAGCTCCTTGACATTGGTCTGAGCAATATTTTTTTGGATCTAACTCCAAAGGCCAGGAAAATAAAAGCAAAAATAAACTACTGGGACTATATCAAACTAAAAAGCTTCTGCACAACAAAGGAAACAATCAACAACACAAAAAGGCAACCTACTGAATGGGAGAAGATATTTGCCAATCATGTATCCAATAAGGTGTTAATATCCGAAATATATAAGAACACACACAACTCAATAACAAAAAACAATCACTTTACAAATGGGCATTGGACGTGAGCATTTTTCCAAAAAAGACATAGCCAATAGGCACATGAAAAGATGCTCAATATCACTCATCATCAGGAAAATGCAAAATCAAAACCATAGTGAGATATAACCTTACACCTGTCAGAATGGCTAAAATGAAAAAGACAAGAAACAACAAGTGTTGGCGAGGATGTGGAAAAAAGAAAATCATTGTGCACTGCCGGTGGGGATGTAAATTGGTACGGCCACTGTGGAAAACAGTATGGAGGTTCCTCAAAAAATTAAAAGTAGACATACCATAAGATCCAGTAATTTCACTACTGAGTATTTACCCAAAGAAAACAAAAACACTAATTGGAAAAGATACATGTACCCCTATGTTCATTGCAGGATTATTTACAAGAGCCAAGATATGGAAGCAACCTAAGTGCCCACTGATGGATAAATGGATAAAGGTGTGGTATAGATACACAGTGGAATACTACTCAGCCATAAGAAAGAAGGAAATCTTGCCATTTGTGACAACATGGACCTAGAGGGCATTATGCTAAGTGAAATAAGTCAGAGAAAGATAAATAGTGTATGATTTCACTTATATGTGGAACCTAAAAAACAAAAGAAACAAAACAAAACAAATCTCAGACTCATAGACACAGGGGGTGGACTGGTGGTTGCCAGAGGGGAGTGGAATAAGAAGTCCAAACTTCCAGTGATAAATAAGTCATGGGGCTATAATGTACAGCCTGGGGAATATAGCCAATAGTATTGTATTAACTTCCTATGGTGACAGATGGTAACTAGATGTACTATGCTGACCATTTCACAATGTATACAAATGTCAAATCACTATGTTGTACACCCTAAACTAATATTATATGACAATTATACCTCAGTGAAAAATTAAGTAAGTTAATTAAAATGAAGTAAATAATTCAGTTCTTCAGCTACATTTCAAGTGTTCAGTAGTCACACGGGGCCAGTGACTACTGTGTCGGACAAGCCAGCTTTTCCTCTTTAGCCCACAGTGTGAGAGGCCCCCTTCCCAGTCAAATCACACTCAGTGGGGAAAAGGACTTGGGCATTATTAGAAATGGAGACCAGATGACAAACAGCCAAAAACAACTGTGCACTATGGCAACTAAGGGAAGATAGTGATTTTATATCTTTTATGTTAGCTGGTGAAGGGAAAAAGTTAAGTCCAGTGGATTTCGTGTATTTAAGGGAGGAAAAAAACAAACAAACAAACAAAAAACAACTCAGCATGCCAAGGAATTGCTAAGCATTTCTAGTTTACCAAGGACCTGCAGTAGAACCACTCTTAAAGATCATTTCAGGGAAAATCAGTATTTGTTCAGGGTGGTTAAGATTTCTGAATGGAGATAAAAGGCTGGCTCTCATATTTCGGAAGAGAAAAGTGTAAACTATGAGTCAGAGTCCCCCCCCAGGTTGGTGGGAATTAATAACTACCTTGTCGTGGGAAATAGGAGACAACATTTTTACAAAATACAAAACTGTGATCATCAATTTTTCTCTCCCAATTTATCCTCTGCAATATTGTTTAGGATGAGGTTTTTGGCATCAGGGAGAATGGTTTCCAAATGTCTTACTTGTTGCATTTTATTTAGTTTAGTCCATAATAACTCCTATCTCTGTCTCCAAGATGCTAAATGAACTTTCTACTATTAAAGGACCAAGCCATGAATAAGGCTGGAGGGAGAGCGCTCTCCCCAGATACAGATGTCCTGTGCCGGGAAGAGCAAGCTCCCCTTCCCCGGAGGGCTGAGGAGCAAATGAGCTTCCTTTCACAGGTGATCGTGGCTGCTGCTTCTCAGGCCAGATCAACACAGACCCATTGACCTGGGCAGTCTACCCTCCTCCTTCGGTTGAAGTTAGATTTAAATTCTAAATCCAGTTGAAACCTTTCTGCAAGAAATCTCCTTCCAACGCTTCACTGGACTAGGGGCGCCTGGATGGCTCAGTCAGTTAAGCCTCTGCCTGTGGCTCAGGTCATGATCCCAGGGTCCTGGGATTGAGTCCCGCATTGGGCTCCCGGCTCAGATGGGAGTCTGCTTCTCCCTCTCCCTCTCCCCCCTACTCATGCTCTTTCTCAAATAAATAAAATCTTAAAAAAAATTAAAAAGATTTATTTGAGAGAGAGAAGAGGGGCAGAGGGAGAGGGACAGAGTCTCAAGCAGACTCTGCACTGAGCACAGAACCCAATTCGGGGCTCGATATCACAACCCTGAAATCATGACCTGAGCCAAAACCAAGAGTTGGACACTTAACTGAGTGTGCCACCCAGGCGCCCCTCTCTTTTTAACCTTTCTTTTGCTGACAGAATTTGAGACAAAAACCACCCAGAAGAAAAGAAGAGAAGCAGAAATAGCTATTCATGGAAATTTTAACATTTTGCCAGAAGTGGAGCATGAATGTTGAGGAAATTAAGATATTTCCTTCCTATTTATTGTTAGCTTTGCTGCCCCATGGTTCTTTAAAGCGTATTAAATCAAAAGGATTTCTTATTTATATCTAGGTGAAGCAACACAACACTAGACCATCTGGAATTGAAAGAACACTCGATGAGTTGTAGAGCTGAGACAGAAGACACCTGCAGTCATGGGCAGCTCTACTGGTCCTTCCTGAGCACCCATGGAGGATGCACTTGTGGACAGCCTGGATGTCCTTGATCTCAGGAGGTGTTTATCAAGCTGACGGGTCACTCAACCCAAAACCCCCACCCATTTGTCCTGGTTAGGGCCAGATTTTTGCCTACCACACAACCTTGAGAAAATTAACTGGTACATAGAAAACAAATATTTTCAAAATTTCCCCTTTTAGATTCTATCTCCACTATAGAAAGCTGAGGACACTATGCAAGACGAGTTTGAAGCAAGTTCAATGAAGAATCTAGAAGTGAAGCAAGATAATAGGTGGGATTTCTGCTCATTAGGGAACTCTAGTTCTAGCCCCAAGCCTCACTGGGTCAGATTCTAAAAAACTGGCATTGTTGAAAACACCTAGAAGCCAGGGGAGACTGGCCTGGAGCAGGATTTTGTAACTTTGGAAACTAGCCCACACAGCACTGATTCAGACACAGCCCATGGCTTTACTAATGTTAATTGGTAAAGGTAGCTGTTGGCCGTTAACATCCACTTTGTACCATGTGGATTTGGACTATTTTTTTTTTTAATCATAAAGAACTGATTTATACAAGCACAGTTTAATTCATTCACCAAATACCACTTAGTGAGTGCCTGTTACATTCTACATATACTGCTACATTCTGGGGGATCTAAAGATGAACAAGACGGACATGATCCCTGCACTCACAAAACTTACTTCCTGTGGAGAGATGGTCAGTTAAACAAGAGTGAAAGCACCATTCAAAGCTAGTTATGAAGCACAGTGCTTTTTCCTCCCCACCCTCCAGTACGCTTGTCTCCCATTCCCATGGGCAACCACTTAAAACCTTTTAATTGATAAGCATGGCTATCTTCCTCCAAATAATGCAATTATACTACTAATTATCTCCCAGGTTTTTTTGGAAAAAAATTACACACCTTCAGAAAAGTTATATGACGAGTATAATGAACACCCGTATACCCTCACCTAGATTTGCATTTGCTTTCTCTCTCTCTCTGCTATTTGAGTTAGTTGCAGACGTCATGGCACTTATCCATAACCCGATGGTTACATTTGGGAAATGTGACCTTGACAAAACACTACTATTCATCTATAGTCTGTTATATTGCTACTCCTTGGTTTTTTGTTTTTAGCTTTTGCCATCATCTTTTGATTTCTGCATTTAGAAGATTCAATTGTCTTCCATCTTCTCTTCCCACCAAACATACATACATTCTCTCACACACATCCTGTTCTTTTATTCTCCCAATATAATCATATTGGCATTGTCATTATGGAAGTACCATTCAGAACCTTACCTCACCACGTAACACCACAGTGATTATTCTGCCCTTTGACTCTTCCAAACTCTTCCCTTAGGTATGTCAGTCTCCTTCCTCTCAGTAATACTGAGCCTGGAGACTGTCTATCAGTTTCATCTTCTTGACAAGTTTGTTCCCAGAGTTTCTGAACTGCTCTGCCCTGGGCTGGTCGTGCTCTAAGTCAGCTGCCAGTTCTTGTCTTGATTTATTATCTCTTCACCACCTTCTGGAGAACCCCTCCTTCCTTTATTGGTTACCGCACTAAGGGGGAGAACATCTTTCAGGAGCTTCTTACAACACATTCGTGGGAAGTAAAGCTGAGACCTGGTAGGTTTGAAAATGTCTAAATGTTGTCCCCTCACTTAATTGGGAGTTTGGTGGACTCTAGAATCCTAGGCTGGGAAATTATTTTTCCCTTAGACTTTTGAAGGCATCACCCCTTTGTCTTCTAACATTCAGTCCTGAGAAATCCAGTGCTATTCTGATTCTTGCTCCTTTCTGAGAAATGTTCTCTCCTTCTCCTGCCACACCCTGGAAATTTATAGGAACTTCTTGTTTCCATATTGTAAAATTTCACAATGATGTGCATTTGTAAGGGTTTATTTTCATCTGTTGATCTGTTGGGCTGGGTACTCAGTGGCATACTCTTCCTTTCTGGGAATGCTTTTGAATTTTTTATTTTGTTCTCCACCCACCTTAGTCAGCTTGAGCTGCTATAACAAAATACCATAAACTGGTTGGCTTAATTTTCAGAGTTTGGGAAGCTGTAAGTCCAAGATCAAGGCACCAGCAGCTTCGGCAGCTAGGGAGGGCCCTGTTTCTGGTTTTTCACTGTGTTCTCACATGGCAGAAAGACCTCAAGAGAGCTCTCTGGGGTCCCTTTATAAAGGCACCACCCTCATGACCTTATCACCTCCCAAGGCACCACCTCTGATTACCTTTACCTTGGGGTTAGGATTTCATAGGAATTTGGGGAAGGCGGGGGGCACAAATCCATACCATCTCCCTTTCAAAACTCTCTCTTTCCAGACCTACCTTTGTTGGATAATGGGCCTCCTAGACTGGGCCTCCCCTACTTCTACTCCGTCTCCTGTTTTTCCATCTGTTTATTCTGCTTCTTAAGGGAATTTCTTCAATGTTATCTCTCAGTGTCTTCCATTATTTCTCATTTCTGCTGTTTGGTGTTTTTTTGTAAGACCTGATTTTAATTCTCTGGGGAAAAAAATACATTTTTTTTAAAGTGGCATCCTGTTGTTTTGTGCAATGTTTATCTCTAAAGGTATTAAATATGATAGCTTTCTTTTCCAATGTTCTCTTCTTCCTTTATTGTTTTCTACAAATTACCTTTTTCCTTCCTGTTTTGGCCTCGTTCATGCTTAAAATCCTGACTGGAGGTATACACTTGTTGGTATTCAATCTAAGGTTTGACTTCAAAGGTTTTCCATTGTGCTAAGCTGCTTTAGGAATGTCCTGGTCATATGAAGGGTGGGGTACCGTTCAACCCTGTAGCAACTGATAACATTTCCTGCTCTAAACTCAGGACGCACATAAATATTCTGAACTCGTCTTGATCGCTCAGGGATGACAAGACAGTGTCTGGCCAACTTTCACTTTTAAAGCCAGGAAATACGCTCCATTTCCTGTCTTGGAATGCTGGGAAACTGGATAGATTACACGGAGGGCTGTTCTAAGTCCTGTAAAATATTCAAGGGTGAGAGTGGGGTTTGAGCTTAAGTTCTGGTTGAAGTAACTTTAGTGAAGCTTTGCACAACTAAATATTTGCAGAATTACTTTCATATGGCCTTTTTGAAGACAAATGACTCATTCCTTCACTGACTCAAGTCACATTTTCATAAACTTTTCCATGAAATAAAGAAATTGAGGGCACGGGATTCCTCTTTTCCCGCCCACAGATACTGCCATTTGGCAAGGGCCAGGGAGTGAGGCGAATGTTCCTCGAAGACATTCGATTTCACATATATTGCCACTGGCGTATAACTGAAAACTCTATATACATAGTAACCACGTAACCTTGTTAGATAAACCATATACCTTTTCAATGTTAAAAGATGTAAGCATAAACACTGAATATTATTTATACATGTAACTGAGACTTTCTGTGAACAGTTCTGGAGCCTTTCTTTTCTCTTACAAAGTTATTTTCCTAAACTGGGGGCTTTGTAAAAATGATGAACATGTACATGTCTTTGGTAAGCTTGGTGGAAAAACAAACTTTTTAAACTGGCTCCCCTAGTTCCTGAATTCATGGGGCCCTGGAACCCACAGTAAACTGGCCTTGCCTTTTACTCCTTCAATCTAGAAGTCAGTGGATAGTCAATAATCCAGATGTAAAGTTTTTTGCTCTAAATGCTAAGTAACATATTAAACATATGTAGTGAAAAAAAAAAAAAAAAAAGGTAACAGGAAAGTGTTGATGACCAGGACAGATTCCACAGTGGAGGACAGAGAGAGTCTGTTTCATGATAAGCCCAGTTACTTGTGGTAAACAATATTGTATCATACATAATTCTTAGAAACTATCTAGCTCTGGGCTTTTTAACTGGGATTAGAGTGGGACTGAGTTCTTGAATATTTAAAAAATGTGTGCTTTCGTACATTTTTGCATGGAGGGCTTATATTATCTTTCATAACATTCCTGGGAGTGAAATATTTCCTGACTGACCAACTCGGGCATTTTATAGAAGAAACCGATGCCCAAGGTCAGAGACCTGAGCAGGGTAGGTTCTGCCTGCCACGCCAGTGTTCCCCCCCTGCCCCGGATGCCACCACACCATCCAGGAGGCTGGCACCATCTCATTAAACATAGCTGTTTACATCTATTGCCTCTTAGCGACAAAACAGCAGGGTAAGGGAGGCGTTAAGGACCTCATTTAAAGTAAGAGGCCACATGTTGATGCCCTGGACTGCCGCCTGGATGGACCCAACTCGCTCCAGGACAACTGGCAGCCTCTCTCTTGCTCTCACTTGAACAGACTGGGTGCCACGAGACCGAGACACAGAGAGTTCAACGCCAAGTCCACACGGCCTCTTGGGGTCAAAGTTAATGAGCGTGGACTATTTAGAATCAACATCTAGATCCTTTGGCATCAGCAGTGATTCTGAGATAACCTGGATAATTCAAAACTTAATACATACCTTTTTTTTTTTTAAGATTTTATTTATTCATTTGACAGAGAGAGAGAGAGAGAGACAGAGAGCGCACAAGCAGTGGGCGAGGCAGAGGGAGAAGCGGACCCCCTGCTGAGCTGGGAGCCCGATGTGGGACTTTATCCCAGGACCCCGGGAATCATGACCTGAGCTGAAGGCAGATGCTTAACTGACTGAGCCACCCAGCCGCCCCTTAACACATACTTTTAAAAAACCCCACCCAGAAACGCACACTCAGTCCCAGGAGCCAGACAGTTTCTCAGCTCTAAGCCAGTGTCCGTTCCAAGTTTTGGTGTGTGCTGTCGACCAGCAGAGCCATCAGTCCATGCCCCGCCATCTGGACTTTTGCAGGCCAAGGTTTTAGCCCTGGGCTCTTCTATGGGGAATGGAAGCTGGAGGCTGGTTGCTGCTATCCCTCAGCCCTGTTAGAAATCAACTTCCTGGGCACCTGGGGGGGCTCAGTCATTAAGCGTCTGCCTTCGGCTCGGGTCATGATCCCAGGGTCCTGGGATTGAGCCCCACATCGGGCTCTCTGCTCCGCGGGAGGCCTGCTTCTCCCTCTCCCACTCCCCCTGCTTGTGTTCCCTCTCTCGCTGTCTCTCTCTCTCTCTGTCAAATAAATAAAATCTTTAAAAAAAGAAATCAACTTCCCAAGGAATTCTGTATTTTCTAGCTTTTTTAAAAAAATATTTTATTTTTAAGTAATCTCTACACCCAAAGTGGGGCTCAAACTTACAACCCCAAGATCAAGAGTTGCACACTCTACCGACTGAGCCAGCCAGGTGCCCCTTCAAACTCTGAATTCTACATTTCATAGGAAGACAATGAGACTGGCTTGACTGTATAAATGGTCTGTGCTTCAGTCTGCGGATGGAACTGTTCATTGAACTCCGTTGCCGGGCATTCTTCTCAATTTAAGTCACTTTCTAGGACTTGCCGCTTGGACCTCATCTGCTGCTGAACAAGCAGCAGCTCAGGGAAGATGTTTTCATTGCAGGAAACAGGTGGTCTTGCTGACTAAAGATCGTAGCATCTCTGACGTTGGAGCCAAGATAGTTACTCCTTAGTTAGGGATTACACAGCAACACGACTACTTCTAAAAAGACTAAAACATTACAAATCATTTTATGTAGACCTAAAAGTCTTGAAATTTGTTTTACCCTATTCCTGATCCTAAACATAATGAGAAAAATTGCTGTTGACAATTGCTGACTTCAAGGCCATTGTCATGCCCCACGGTTCCCAGAGTCCTTTTGCAGCATTTAGTCCTTCCAGCAGCCCTGCCCGCTTATCAACCTTACGGTGTAGATAAGGAAACGAGCTCAAAGGAGTCTTTGCAGTCTTTGCTCAAGCTTCCTCTGGTCACTCAAAGGGAAGTAGTTGCTTTTTTTTAAGGAGTTTCTGCACCCAACATGGGGCTTGAACTCATGATGTGGAGATCAAGAGTCACATGCTCTACTGACTGAGTGAGCCAGGTGTCCCAAAAGAAGTGCTTACACCACATAGGACGCCATGTGGTCCTGAAAATTCAAGCAGGCCATTAAATTTCTAGTCAATAGGTTGCCAGAAATAGACTAAGTTTACCTGTAACATTTTTTTTTTCAAACTGCTCTTTCCAAAAGCCTAGTAAAGCTTAGGTAATTAGAGACATTCCATCCTATAATGGAATTTAAAATCAGGAAAGGGATCACAGAATTTCTGGACTGAAAGGGATACTCCAGCTACCTGGTGATACTCCTCACGTTTACTGGCAAGGGCTTGTTCCCTGTGTTTGTCCCCTGCTCTGCTCCTCCACATGGGCTGTGCATTACCTGTGTCTTTGAGTTTCACCACCTGGGACCACCTTCCCTGAGACAAACATAACAAATTGATCATACCCCACTGCTATTTTTTTTTTAGCAGGTAAAGAAATTTATTGACAAAGGTTTAGATGTTTTAGGACTTTCTTGTCCTCCACACAGTCAAGAGAAAATACTGACAATGGATAAACAAAAGGGAAAAGACTCTTCAGCAAAGATCTTCCGGAACTCACAGCACCACTGGTCAAACACTATAACCACTGCTGTCTATTTTTAAACACGGATCTCACTCCTAAATCACAATTAGGCCAGGATGCCCACACCTCCGTCTGGCACTCAGGATGCTGCCCAACTGGCCACTCCCTGGGTCTTAGGCTGGGTTCTCTCTCTTGACCCCTATACACCAACCATACCAGACAACTCCACCTCTCTAAATGTCCTCTACTTTCTTGTCCCCCGCTTGTGCTGTCTTGCTTTTATTCCTAAGAACTGAGGCAAATGCCCCATGTAGAAGCCTTAGGTAAAGCCTCTACTCCGAAAGAGTAAAACTCAGTTTTCAAATATCTGAGACCCTGCTTTTTCAACAGTTGTTTTGGGTATTTACCCAAAAGTGGAGTTGCTGGATCATATGGTAATTATATTTTTCATTTTCTTAAATTGAAGAATAGCTGACACACAATGTTACATTAGTTTCAGGTGTACAACATAGTGATTCAAGTCTCTATACTATATGCTCACAAGGGTACAACACTACTACAATACCATTGACTATAGTCCCCATGCTGTACCTTTCAACCCCGGGATGTATTCGTCCCATAACCAGAAGTCTGTATCTCCCACACTCCTTTACCTATTTTGCACATCCCCCCATGCCTCTCCCCTCTGGCAATCACTCTGTATTTATGAGTCTGTTTCTGCTTTTTTATTCATTTAAGATTCCACATATAAGCAAAATTATATGGTCTGTCTTTGACCTACTTCACTTAGCATAATACCTCTAGATCCATCCACATTGCCACAAAAGGCCAGTTCTCATTCTCTACCATGGCTGAGTAGTATTCCATTTAGTATACGTAAGCCACATCTTCTTTATCCACTCATCTATCGGTGATCACTTAGGTTGCTTCCGTATCGTGGATATTGCAAATAATGCTGCAATCAACATAGGGGCGCAAATATCTTTTCAAATTGAGTGTTTTAGTTATCTTGGGGTACTCAGTAGTGGAATTGTTGGATCATGTGGTAGTTGTTTTTAGTTTTTTGAAACATCTCCACACTGTTTTCCACAGTGACTGTACCAACTTGCATTCCCACCAACAGCGCACAGGTCTTCCCTTTCTTTTCGCCACATCCTTGCCAACACTTGTTATTTCTTATCTTTTTGATTATAGCCCTTCTGGCAGGTGTGAGGTGGTATCTCATTGTGGTTTTGATTTGCATTTCCTTGAGGATGAGTGGTTATTTTTACTTTTTTTTTGAGGAACCACCACAGTTTTCCACCATAGCTATACCACTGTGTCTTCCCACTAACAGTGCACAAGGGTTCCAATTTCTCCACATCCTCATTGATGTTCATTTTCTGTTTTTTGACAGTAGTCATCCTGTTGGGTGTGAGGTGATATCTCATTGTAGTTTGATTTGTAGTTCCCTAGTGATTAGGGATTCAGCACCTTTTCATGTGCATATTGGCCATTTGTATGCCTGATTTGAAGAAATGTCTATTTAAGTCCTTTGCACATTTTTAAATCGAGTTGTGGTTCGTAGTGGCATTATTCACAGTAGCTAAAATATGGAAACCTAAATGTCGATTAATGGAGGGATGGATAAAGAAAATGTGGCATATACATACAATGGACTATTATTTAGTTTCTTAAAAAGGAAGGAAATTCTGACATATGCTACATGAATGAATCTTGAAGGTATTATGCTAAGTGAAATAAGCCGTTCACAAAAAGATAAACAATGTATGATGCCTCTTGTATGAGATACTTCAAATAGTCAAACTCACTAGAGACAGAAAGTAGAATGGTGGTTGCCAGGGGCTGGTGAAAGGGAGAATGGGGAGTTTTATCAATCAATTCATGAATACAAAGTTCCAGTTTTAGAAGGTGAAAAGAGTTCTGGGGATGGAGGGTGCTGATGATAGCACATTATGAATGTACTTAATAACACCTAACAGTACACCTAACGGTTAAGATGATAAATTTATGTTAGGTGTACTTTACCACATTAGAGGAAAAAAAGAAGAAAACAAAAGGGGGGGGGGGGACTTAGGAACCAGGAAGAAGAAGCTTCCAAACTGGCAAAGACAGGACATTTTCAACTTCAATAAAGATACAGGCATACCTTGGAGATATTGTGGAGTTGAGTCCCAGAGTGCTGAAATAAAGTGAATATCAAAATAAGGTGAGTCAAATGAATTTTTTCATTTCCCAGTGCATATAAAAAAAAAAGTTTACATTATACTGTAGTTTATTAGCTGCAGTAACATTATGTCTAAAAAATGTACATACCTTAATTAAGAAATAACCTTATTGCAGGGTGTCTGGGTGGCTCATAATTAACTTGAGTTTATCAAGTCCAACTCTTGATTTTGGCTCAGGTCATGATCTCAGGGTTGTGAGATGGAGCCCCACGTCGGGCTCCAGGCTGGGCATGGCATCTGCTTAAGATTCTCTCTCTCCCTCTTCCTCTGTCCCTCCCCCCCCACACTGCTCCTGCTCTAAAAAACAAACAAAAAACACCTTATTGCTGAAAAGTGCTAACCATCACTTGAGCTTTCAGCACGTTGTAATTTTTTTGGTGGTGGTGGTGGGGGGTCCCTGCTTCAATGTTGATGGCTGCTGACTTGATCAGGGTGGTGTCACTGAAGTCTAGGGTGACTGTGGTAGCTCTTAAAATAAGACAATGAACTTTGCCACACGGGTTGACTCTTACTTCCACAAATGATTTCTCTGTAGCATGTGATGCTGTTTGATAGCATTTTACCTATAGTAGAACTTCTTTCAAAATTGGAGTCAGTCCTCTCAAATCCTACCACTGCTTTATCAACTAAGTTTATGTGATATTAATCAGTCCTTTGTCATTTGAACAATGTTCACCACATCTTCACCAGTAGTTCCCATCTCAAGAGACCATTTTCTTTGCTCATCCAGAAGAAACAACTTTTTTTTTTTAAAGTATTTTATTTATTTAGTTGACAGAGACAGCGAGAGAGGGAACACAAGCAGGGGGAGTGGGGGAGGGAGAAGCAGGCTTCCTGCTGAGCAGGGAGCCTGACGTGGGGCTTGATCCCAGGACGCAGGGATCATGATCTGAGCCGAAGTCAGATGCTTAAAGACTGAGCCACCCAGGCGCCCCCAGAAGAAGCAACTCTTCATCTGTTAGTTTTATCATGAGATTGCAGCAAGTCAGTCCCATCTTCAGGCTCCACTTTTAGTTCTCCTGCTATTTCCACCACATCAGCACTTACTTCCCCCACTGAAGTCTTGAACGCCTTCAAGTCATCCATGAGTGCTGGAATCAACCTCTTTCAAACTCCTGTTAATGGTGATATTTTGTCTTCTTCCCATGAATCCCAAATGTTCTTAATGGCATCTAGAATGGTGAATCCTTTTCTGAAGGTTTTCAGTTTACTTTGCCCAGATCCATCAGAGAAATCACTAGCTATGGCAGCTAAAGCCTTACAAAACCTATTTCTTAAATAAGGCTTGAAAGTCAAAATTACTTCACGACCCATGGCTGCAAAATGGATGTTGTTAGCAGGCATGAAAACGTTAATCTTGTTGTCTAGCTCTATCAGAGCTCTTGGATGACCAGGTGCATTGTCAATGAGCAGTAATATTTTGAAAGAAATCTTTTTTTCTGAGCAGGAGGTCTCAACAGTGGGCTTGAAATATTCAGTAAACCAGGTTACAGACAGATGTGCTGTCATCCAGGCTTACTCCATTTATGGAGCACAAACACAGTAGATTTAACATGAATTCTTAAGGATTTTTCAAATGGTAAATGAGAATTAGCTTCAACTTAGCCACCAGCTGCCTTAACCCCTAATACCCTGTCTTTTGAAGCTTGGAAGTCAGGCATTGACTTCTCTCTAGCTGTGGAAGTCCTACTTGGCATCTTCTTCCAATAGAAGGTTGTTTCTCGTCTACACTGATTATCTGTTTAGTGTAGACACCTTCATTAGTTATCTTAGCACGATCTTCTGGATCACTTGCTGGAGCTTCTCCATCAGCACCTGCTGCTTCCCCTTGCACTTTGATGTTATGGGTATGGCTTCTTCCCTTAAACCTCATGAACCCACCTCTGCTGGCTTCGAACTTTTCCTTCTGCAGCTTCCTCATCTCTCAGTCCTCATAGAATTGAAGAGTTAGGGTCTTGTTCTGGATTAGGCTTTGGCTTAAGGGAATATTGTGGCTGGTTTGATCTTCTGTTGAGACCACTAACACTTTCTCCATATCAGCAATAAGGCTGTTTCACTCTTAGCATTCACGTGTTCACTAATTTCCCTCAAGAATTCTCCTTTGCATTCACAATTTGGCTGTGGTACAAGAGGCCTAACTTTCCACCTACCTCAGATTTTGTCATGCCTTCCTCAGTCAGCTTAATCATTTCTAGCTTTTAATTGAAAGTCAGAGATGTGCAACTCTTCTTTCACTTGAACACTTTGTGGTCATTGTGGGTTATTAATTGGCCTAATCTCAATATTGTTATGTCTCAGGGAACAGGGAAGCCTGAGGAGAGACTGGGGAACAGCCAGTGAGCGGAACAGCCAGAACACATACATTTATTAAGTTCATGGACTTACACAGGCATGGTTTGTGATTCCCCCAAATAATTCCAATAGCAACATCAAAGAAGAGTGATCATAGATACAAAGAAATATAGTAATAATAAAAAAACTTAAAATATTGCAATAATTACCATAATGTGACACAGAGACATGAAGCGAGCAAATGCTGTTGGAAAAATGGTGCCAAGACTTGCTTGACACAGGGTTGCCAAAACCTTCAATTTGTAAAAAAAAAAAAAAAATGCAGTATCTGTGAAGCACAATAAAGCAAGTGCAACAAAACAAGGTATGCCTATGAGCACAAAGGAGTGAAACACAGCAAATGTTTAAATCTATGATACTAAAAAATACGACAATAATGGTACTAGTAAGAAAGCAAATTGGTCACCTTCAGAAGAGGACAGGGAGCAAATTAATTATCTTGAAAGTTGATAAGGAAATGAATTAAGCCTTCCTCCTGCCTTTCCCATACAAAATGTGCCACTGGGTAACAAATAGCAGATAAAAGCAAGCATTTCGTTTTTTCTTTCTTTTATTGAGGTAAAATTGGTATATTACATTATATTAGTTTCAGTTATACGACAGAACAGTTCAGTGTCTGTAGAAACTAAAGTGATCACCACAGTAAGTCTAGTTACCACCCATCACTATACAATTGACACCCTTCACCCATTTTGCCTACTACCCCCGAACACCTTCTCCCCTGAATATATATATATTTCACATCTTCTTTATCCAAATTCATCCACTGATGGACACTTAGATTGTTTTCATATTTTGGCTATTGTAAAAAACACTGCAAAGAACACAGGTGGTGCATGTATCTTTCTCAATTAGTGTTTTTGTTTCTGCAGATACCCGGAAGTAGAATAGCTGGGTCATATGGTAATTCTATTTTTAATTTTTTGAGGAACCTCCATATTGTTTTCCACAGTGACTGCACCAGTTTGCATTCCCAACAGTGCACGAGGGTTCCCTTCTCTCCACATCCTCTCCAACATTTGTTATTTGCCTTTTTGATACTAGTCATTCTAACAGGTGTGAGGTGGTACCTCGTGGTTTTGACTTGCATTTCCCTGACAATTAATGATGTCAAACATTTTTTCATGTGCCAGTTGGCCATCTATATGTCTTCTTTGGAAATGTCTATATAGATCCTCTGCCCATTTTTCAATCAGATTTTTTGCTATTGAGTTCTTTACAGATTTGGGATATTAACGCCTTATTGGATGTGATTTACAAGTATTTTCTACCACTCAGTAGGTGATGATTTCCTTTGTTGTGCAGAAACTTTAGTTTGATGTAGTCCTGCTTAACATTTTTCCTTTCTTTTTCTGCAGGAAGCATTTCTTATAAAAATATTCCAGTTACTAAGAAAGGGCCTCAGAATAGCAGCATTTGGTAGCTCCTGACGTACAAATGGATCTAGTCACACTGAGCTTCCATTATTGTCAATATCACATGACCTACAGACATAATGTACTTCTAAACAAAAGAACCCAACACCCCTCTAGTCTTGCCAAAGGGATGGAACCTGAATCTGATCAAGCTCTTGGATGTAAAGGACAGAGGATTAAGTTGAATTGCACCAGGAGTGTGTGATCAGTAACTTCCAAACTCTGGGAAAAACAAAAAATGGCCTTGGGGCCTTCAACAAAGTTATGGGGGAAAAGGGGATGGAAGGGGAGCCACAAGATTAAAAAAGACCCAAAACATATTTAAAGAAGAAAAAGTGCAAGACCAAACGTTTAGGGATATATGCATGGGTGATAAACTACAAAGAAACACAAGGGAGTGTCGGACAAGTGGTCACTTTTGCTAGGAGGGGCTGTGATTTTGATGGGTGCACATGAAGGGGCTTCTGGAAAGGCTGACAAAGTTCTTGACCTAGATGGTAGTTTCAAGGGTGATCTGCCTTATATAATGATTCATTAAACTAACTTGTTCAGTGAGATATTCTGTATCTGTTTTGGTTTACAATATAAAATATTTAAAAACAAAACAAAAACCCCCTCAGTTTTCCTAGTTACATATACCTGCTGGAGACTGCTGCTGTGATCATGGCTCAGAACACAGACTTTGGTGTCAGGTCTAAGTAGTTTGGATTTCTTACCCTGTTACTTACTGTGTGACTTTTGCTAAGTTGCTTTGCCTCTCTGAGCTCATGTTCTTCACCTAGAAGATGAAAATTTTATCAGTATCAAGCCCATAGGCTTGCTCTAAGGATTAAATGAGGCTATGTATGTGTAAGTTTATACGATGTTTGGCATCCAGGCAATGTTCAATAAAGATGAGCTATTACTGTTATTCAAGTATCAATGATTGTAGATTAAACAGCCTTTTAAATATCATAAATACAATATTTATGTTCTCATAGTATTTAAAGGAAGTATATTGATTTGCACTCTCCTAAAACACCTACTCCTAAATTAGCTGTTATAATCTCTTTTAATGAACATATTTTTAGGACAAGTATCATCTGGAAAGTAAAAGCAGTTATATATTAGAATACTTACACGGGCATATTATTCCAAAATCTTTGAGAGATGATGCAAAATTCTGAATTAGTGATTCCATTCCATTCTAGCTCTGTTTACACATCAACTGTGGAATAAACTTGGTTCTTGCTTTCAAAGGCAATGTGAAGGTTTGGGTATTTCCTCATTCTTTAAGAAATGTTTGTATTCTTTACATGTTTATATTTTCTTGCAGTTTGTGATCATACTAGGAGACCTACATGTTGAGATCTGTTATTTAAAATCTGTTCTCACTCTAAATTTCCCTCCTCTTAAAAATACTGGAATTAATGTGTCTCACACATTAGAGTATTAATATATGGGCTGGCCCAATCCTGAATTACTTAAGAGAAAATAAATGAAATGCTATGTTTCTGGAAATTAAGATGTGGCTGAAATATTAACAAAGGACGTTAGGAATGATCAGATGTGTCAATGTAGTTGTCTGTCCAAGGAGCAGTGACTGTAAGGGAAGTCTGTGTTTATTCCTACCACCAAATCTGTCTTAGGAACAGATATGAGGTCTTCCATGGGAAAAATTAAATTAGAACAAATATATCTCATTAACAAAGCAGTCAATTCCCTTTATTTTTAAAATTTTATGTACACATATGAATGATCTGTATAATGTACATTCAATATAGAAAGCTTTATATATCTGATAACGTATAGAACATTTCACAATTACACTAATCTCTTACATAACATCTTGACATCCGTTTTTAAATTTTTAAATTTTTTTGCACAAGCTCCTTTTTCATTCAGTTTGGTAAAGCCAGTTATACATACCGACGTGTACTGTGAGCTCTCAGAAGGTTAATGATTGAGGAGAGGATACCAGGGAACAGGCGCAAGGACAAAACCTAATAGTGTTTGACGGTGGAGGAGGACAGCCATGTGGACTCAATGCAGGAGAGGAAAAGACCCTTTTCCGGGGATAAGTGACTTTTAGTCCAATTTCTGTAGATTGCAGTTCAACCCCAGAGTCACACTAATTCAAAAAAACATTATAAAAACTAGGAAGAAAGTTTTGTCTTGATTCACAGTCTTGTAAACAGATATAAAGAAACAGAATGTGCTTACATACATCAAGAAAAAAAAATTCTTGTGTACCCACTTAGGTTGATCCACAGAGTGCTTTCTTACAATGTGATACAATTAGAATTACTGACTTTTTTTCCTAAATAAAAATATTTGTATAGAAAAAGGAATAATACTGTCATGAAACCAGGAGAAAGGCAGTAAGAGTTTGCTTCAACGTATCAGCTGGAGGAATGTGGACCGGGCACTGGCCTTTCAGCATTTATTGTCTCTCACAAATGTGTCAAGTCTGATAGCCAAGGTCGCCTGCCTCGTGGTCTACGGGAGGCGGCAGGTTAGACATGACTGACGAGGATGTCCCTGCAGTAAGGTAGCCAGCAACTCCAGGTCCTGCAAGAGAGAAAGGAAAACACACACCTTCTAGAGAGCAGAGCCACAGGAAAACACGGACCTTTCTAAAAAACATCAGAAGCTAGTCAAGGACCTTATCACATCTTAACTCACAGCTACACAGGGCCATGTGCAAGGTATGGCTTTACTAGGTGACAAAGTTAAAAATTATTTCAAAATTGAGGCTGGACAGTCACACTGGTGTGGAAACATGGGAAACTGTCCCTTCTCAATTCTGGGACTTTAATGTTTCAAAAAATCCTGGGCACTAAAGGATAGCTATGTCAAATGGGAAAGAAATAAAAAGGGGATGGGGAACAAGTAGAGGAAAGAAACTCTATACTCAGTCAGCCCATCCAAAAGTTATACTTGATGAAATGCCCAAGAAAAACACTTTATCAACATTCAAGGTAACCAACTTTCATTTGGTGCAAAGAAATGCTATCATAACAAGTAACACCAAATGAACAGGGCTGCTACACCAACATCTCTAAAAAAGGGGAAGCTCTGGACATCTGTCATAGGTCAAAATAATAATGCTAGGGGAAAAGGTATCAGTATTTTCGTTTTCTAGGTCTTCCTTGATTCTAACCATCTCCAGTGCATGGAAATGCTACGTATGCCAGCATTTATCAAGATGTGTCCTATGAGCATTCTCTGTAATGGCTTTAGCCCTCCAGTTTATCTTAAACACTGCAGAGACAATTACATCCCAGAAGCACTGCACAAACCGTACAGAGTACTTGCGAGAGACATTGTAGCGTAATACCACCAACTGAGCAATACTTTTAGCTGAAACCGTAGGAAATAAGGCAAACGGCTAAGGAACATCAGAGGGTTAGAACTAGAAAGGCAGTGGAAGCGGCATGCATTTAGCAAAATGATTCTCTACCTGCTTCAGAGAGCTACACAGAAGTTAGCAAGCTGCCTGGCAGAGCGGATCTAAAGCCCGCTCCTGAGGTGAAGGGGGCTGCTGCCAGTTAGAAGGGAAGGAGAGATACCTGAGGGGAAAAAAGAAATATAAGCAGCAAGGGAAGTTAAAAGGAAGTGCAAACAGCAGAGCAGTTTGATGAAGGCTAAGGCATAACAGGGACTAATGCAGGACAACAGGGGCACAATTCAGGTTCATCTTGTTCACCTTACAAGCACTTGTACCGAGGATGTGGAATGGCTCGCATCCCTGAGCAAACACTGCATCTAGCATGTAATTACACAGCCAGAGACACTTCAGCCTGCGTGAGCTGTCACATGCCAACCAGAGGGCCGAGGCACTCGGAACCCTGAACTAATAAAATGTGGAAAAGGGATTTTCCCTTTTTAAGAAACTGTAAGGCCCGCATCTGTCACCTCCTGCCTCCTGCCCATCAGGGTGCCAGGCCGTCCCCGGACTGCCCAGGAGAAGACCACTGGGGCAACCCACCCCCTCTAACAGGGCAGTGCAGAGCTACAGCGCCCACTGTTACCATCACTTCGCACCGACCTATCACTCTTTGAACCTGAGGCAGCAGCAAGATTACCACAGAACTATTACGTAGGTCTCAGCAAAGATAGAAGCCTGAAGAACAGAGCCCCAAACACCCGGCATCGGTAAAGTTCCCAAGCACTTCCAACTGTGGACTCAACTTGGTTCACGTCAAATGAGTAGATTACGAGACCAAATCATGAATGCTACATAGAAAATAGACTAAGGCTACTGTTCTCAAACTGTGTGCTGAGGCACCCTGGGACAAATTCACAGGGGTGCTGCTAGATATTTTAAATTGGAGAGAAACACAGCAACATTTATTGGACATCACACAACCACTTTCAAGTAAAATGTTTGGACCTAATACTTAAACTTAACCGTTGGGTTATTTCTTTTGGCCTAAGGGTAGATTGAAAAAAAAAAAAATCACAAAGATATTAAGGGCACCATGAATTGAGAAAGTTTGGGAACCTCTGGGCTAAAATTAAATTGTGAAATGATGGGCCTAGAAGGATCATCCACAAGAAACCAAATTCTAGCCCCACCATTTGCTGCTTTAGGAAGGGCAAACCAATTCCTGGACATTTCTGTACATAAAGTCTGAAATGCTCTTTCCCTCACACCTCTGCCCTCTCCTTTACACCACGTCTGGTTTCCAGGGGCCAGAAGGTACAGTCTAGTCATTAGGATGGGACAGAGCAGTTGTGTTCTCCAGAGAAAGATGGGAGGACAGAGTAGGGGCTGCCAGAAATGCAGCAGGCGGCAACATTGTGCCAGGCTGCTAGACCTAAGAACGAGAAAAGATGGACAATTAACGAAGAATCCCACAAAATGGAACTGGCTGCAGTTACAGAGTAGTGGAAAGAGCATGGGCTTTGGTAAAAATGAACATGGGCTTCTCAGCAGGGAAATAACAAGGAGGAAGCTCTGCCTTAGCAGTCAGTGACCTATGATAAACTGACGACCTTAGGGAATCTTTCCTAACATCGCTCACACTGTGTAGTCTTGGGACAGGTGTAAAAAGAAAAACACAAGGTAAAAAAAAAAAAAAAAAACCCGACTCTATAAAGAACGGACAGACTGGTTTGAGGAGAGACCCAAGAACTGCACCCTCTCTCCCTTTAATGACCTTAGGAAGCCAAGTGAACTATTCCACATGCCTCTAATTAAATATAACATAAATATATACAGGTGTGTGTGTGTATGTATAAAGCTCTTCGTCTCCAATTCCAATTAAATATAAATATATGTGTGTACATGTCTTGTGTATGTATACAAAGTTCTTCATCTTCATTTCCGACTTCTACAAGCATGTTTACCTTGGTCTGCTTCTCTTCCTTTCCCTGTTGTTCCTTCCTTCCCTATTCTGATTTTATGAGTGAGGTAAATTGAGGATTTTCACTACTAAAATTATTTTTATAGGGCCTTGAGCTTGTCAGTACCCAGCTCTTCTAGAACCTAATAAATAGCTAAGTAACAGGGCCCACAGGCAACCACAGCTTTTCTGCATCATGGGTAAAATCTCACTGAGACACTTTCAGATTAAGTGTTAATCATAAAACAAAACAAGTATGCCAGGCTAGAGAGCCTATGGAACCAGGCGGTCTCATCTCAATTCATCAACAATGAGTAATCCTGCCTAGGACACTATTTATAACCCCAATCCTGAGCGTGTGACTGAATGGTATCTGCTCAGCAGCCAGGGTGAAGAAAAATCATTCATAAATGATTTTTTTTCTTCTTATCCTACTTTGAAATAGTCATTAACTTTCATTTATCTTTTCCCATCGCCTACACAAAATCCACTTACTTGCCAAACTCACCCACAGGTATTTTAGAAAAAGGGCTAGTGGAGTGTGTTCTCATAGTGCCTTACTTCATTTGCACACTGATTAGAGAGGGGCTGGCCACCATGATAATCCTCTCAAGACCGAGGGTAGGGTGGGGTAAATCCTAATCGATTAAAGTTCCAACTCAACACACCACTGTATACATTCCACGGAGTTATACACGCGATTCTACCATTATTAAAAGAACTTGTCCCTTTAGCAAACACATGACACACAATACAAAGCACCCATGGAAAAGCTCAAACACAGGAAGAAAACATTTGGCAATCTAAACAATGAGCAGACAATTCAAGTGGTAGTGCTCTGACTCTTTAAACAGTCCTTTCAAAAAAGTCTGGAACTGATGGGAAAATTCTTTTCAAACATCTCACCAAAAGAATATTCCAGATTGGTGATGTGCTAAGAATTGGGACAATTTGGGGGCCAACACAGTTCAGAGCTATTCCAGACTGTTCCGTGTGGATGGCAGGCTTCAGGAGGGCCTTCGGAATGGCCACAGTAACACCAGTCAATCTCCGAGTTGGGATTTATACCATTGCCCCTTTGACCGGCTTTATACAGAACCTGCTGCCCCTGGAGTGGGCCCAAAGGAGGATGTGAAAAAATTTGTGACCCCAGTTCTTCTTCCTCCCCAACCCTCTTACCTCCCTACAGCTCATCATAGCTCTTCTCACACCTTACTCAGAAGCCACCCCAGGGATCCAAGTAGAAGGAAAGGCACAGATAGGAATCTTTGTAATCCCTGTACTTTTTTTCTCTAGTTTTAGCAAATTTGATGGGGTGAGGATCAAAAGATTTCTAAAGGAAACCTAGGTCCCTGAAGATAAATCCCTACCTCTTCCATATTCTAACCGCAGACCCTTTCGGCCCACATCCTGTTAGTAAGTCAAGTACCATCTCAAGTCTTTTACTCTATCAAGTCAAGTCAATGAACACCAAGCACAACGGAGATCACAACAAATTAGAAGAGGTCTCCCCAGGGGTGCCTGGGTGGCTTAGTCGGTTAATTGTCTGCCTTCGGCTCAGGTCATGATCCCAGCGTCCTGGGATCGAGCGCCACATCGGGCTCCCTGCTCAGCCGGGAGCCTGCTTCTCCCTCTCCCTCTGCCTGCTGCTCTGCCTACTTGTGCTCTTTACCTCTCTGTCAAATAAATAAATAAAATCTTAAAAAAAAGAGAGGTCTCCCTGTAGGGAAGCTTATAATCTACATCTTATTAGTCTTCAGGGCCAAACTTTAAATGAGTAGTTATTTTTAGCTGGCAGATTTTCCAGTCACAACATCCTTAGATACAAAGTAATGAATGTAATGCCACAAAGAGGTGGTATTATGTAAACTTCTGGGAAAAGAGTCTAAAGAGATGAAGTTTTTAGTGTGCCTGTTAAGAGAACATACTCTTACTTAGAAGCTACAACTTTACTTCAAATTTGAAAGAGAGACAGGAGATAAACAAAGACCATTTTCTAGGTATTTCTCTCCATAGAAATCACAGGACAGGGAACGGAAAAGTTAGAAGTGAGACCTGACACTGCTCTTCATTCATGTACACCCAGGCTGGCAATCAAAGCACCGTGTGTTTATAAATGTTAGGGCTCTGCTTATACATTTTAGTGGATTCAAATGAAAGTGGTCATAGTGAAGAAAAAAGCAGTAGTGTCACAATTGAGACTAAAATTAAAAACAAGCAAAATGTTTTCTAAAGTTGCCATTTTTAAATACTCAAGATTTAGTCTTCCTGATTTATAAACTTCTATACTAGTGATCAGGATTACTAAAACAATTACACTGGCATGCAAACCAGTGGGTACTATTTTTTTTCCTCTCAGTCTACCCACATCCTCTCTGGTTAGAGGATGCAGAGCTGACTTTATATATATATATATATATATATATACATACATACTAAACACAAGCAGATAGCAAAAACCACCTATTATTCTTAAGGTTAATTTCTAACTGAAAACTTTTATACCAGAGACTATATTTCATCTTCAGATATAGCAATAAAATGGTACGATTTTCTTTTTAAACAGAAGCCAGTATGAAAACAAATATTCCAAAATTGTTATGCAATTAGTGTGTCAAATGGACAAATGTCCTGAACTTCAAAAATGTTATGATCTTTTGATCCTTACACAATAAAATGTCTTTTCCTTTATGGTACCCACATATTTCTTCCCTTGAGAGGACAAACTGTAAATATTTTGTAAAACTACAGAATCACCACTAGAAACTTAGAAGGAAAGTATTTCACAGATGAACGTACATATTTGGAGTTTCAAACTGTTACTCTGGCAGAAATGGAACGATGCTACCATGTTTCTGATACTGATACTTCTGAGTAAATATTTCTCTATACTTTTTACATGCTCAAGATAAACATTTTAATATCATGCTCCAAATGTAACCTATGACACCATGAATTAATTGGGTTACAACTGACCAAGGTCCACGTTTCAGTCAGCACACATTCAACACAACAGCAGTTGACATCTGTCCAGGGCTAACCCCAGAGGTCCACCACACGCCCGCAGCATCCCCAAGACAGGTGGCTAGTAGCCTAGGAAGAAACTCTAAGTGCTACATTCAGTCTAGTCAGGACAAAAGGAAGGTTCAAGTGGCTGTGGCCCTATGTCTTAGAGTAACCAATTAGGTGCGGTTTACCTGTGAGGTATCCTGCTGTTTGTGACTCAGAAATAAACAAATCATGTTTCTGATCTTTGAAGGCACTCCAGACTGAAGAACGAGACAAGATTTCATTCACCTAGGGAAGTAAAGCAAACTCTTTGAGCACAAATTAATTAATAAGGACTGGGTACTGGAAGATAGAACTAAAGAGAAAAAGCAAACTTCCAAGACAAAAGGAAGAAGGTCAGCTGAGGAAAGATCCAAAGATGGAGCGAGACCTAGCATTCATCACTCTATACCAGGTACTGGGAGAGGCACATCTCCTTAAACCAGACCCAAAGAAGTCCCTAAGAAGTCAATCTTCCCTCTAGAGTTGGACGCTGGTATTTGAACCTATAATTTACTAGCTTGTTTGTAAGTTGGGCAGGAAGACTTTCTTGTGATACTAAAAACTGGCTGAGAGTGTGTCATGAGCTCATGAAGTATTCCCAAGGAAGGGCTCTGGGGAGAAGACGCTACAAACTCAAACTAAAACTTAAAGCAGTCTTTCAAATTATGGGTTGTGACCTGTTAGAAGTTTATGAAATTGATTAAGAGGATTGTGATCAGCATGCTTGAGGTTAACAGTTTAATACAGAAAGCACCAGAGTATCACATGTAAAATGGGTAAATACTGATCTGTGATGTATGTATGTATATATATGAGTATAAAATATGTGTGTAGAGTGTAATGGACTAAGATGAAGGACATATTTCTGTGTGATACATATTAAAAAACTCAGAGGCTCTCTTTTGCATATTAACATTCAGATCAAATATTTATTGGGTACCTCCCTCCTTATGTGGAGGCACAGTGGACACAAAGAGGAGAAAGACAGCCTGTCTCTGAAGTGCTTATAGTCTAGTCCTAGTGGGGGAGACAGCCAGCGCCAGACAATTTGGTGGCAGGCAACAGAGTAGAGATACACACAGGGCCATGCGAGTCCAAGAGACTCCCTGTCTCGAGCTTGGAGGCACCACTGGAAGTAATTACTTGTGAAGGTGGTGGAGGAGCTGCTATTTTGAAAATTATCACACCTGTTTCCTCCCCTTGAGACTGGAAGATGGGTGTCAGGGTTACTTGGCTAATTTCATCAACAGAAATCCTGAGGCAGGTCAAGGGTAAGACAGCTGCCTGTACATGGTACACAGGAGTGCCTCTGCTTGGCAAGTTCAGAACGCCCATAGAAAAAAAAAACCCCAAATACTTCTAAACATATAGCTGATGACTGCAGCAAGATATGTGGCCTCTCTTAATATTATTTTAAAATGTTCAAATGGTGATACGGATAGAACGGACAATGGCATAACAAATGTTTCTTTAGTGAGACTCTACACAAACACAGTGGAATCACTAAAAGACAATTTAAACCTATGAAAGAACATTAGGGAGTAACAGTCCAAATGTCTTGGGGCGCCTGGGTGGCTCAGTCGGTTAAGCGTCTGCCTTCAGCTCAGGTCATGATCCCAGGGTCCTGGGATCGAGTCCTGCATCGGGCTCCTTGCTCAGCAGGGAGCCTGCTTCTCCCTCTCCCTGCCGTTCCCCCCTGCCTGTGTTCTCGCTCTCTGACAAATAAATAAAATCTTAAAAAAAAAAACAAAAACAAAACACCAAATGTCTATCACCAGATGAATGGATAAACGAATTGTGGCACATACATATAGGAATATTTCAGCCATAAAAAGGAATGAAGCATTGATACATGCTATTAACATGATGAACCTTGAAAACATGCTAAATGACAGACACCAGACACAAAAGGTCATATACTATATGGTTCCATTTATACGAAATATCCAGAATAGGTGAATTCACAGGAAAAAAAGTGGTGCTCGCCAGAGGCTGGGGGGAGGGAGAAATGGGGAGGAACTGCTTAATGGGTATAGAGGTTCCTTTTGGGGTGATAAAATGTTTTAGAACTAGATAGGGTGGTGGTGGCACAACACTGTTAATACGCAAAACACAAATTAATTGTTCACTTTAAAATGGTTAATCTCATGTGTAAATTTCACCTGAATTTAAAAAAAAAACAGAGCAAGAGAGCATTAGTAGATAATGCTGGATGATAACACTGAATGAGGAACTCCTCAGAAGCAACAATAAGAATGAAGCCAAAGAGTAAAATTAAATTACTGGGCCAGCTGGAAGTCAGCATATGCATGCGACTGACACAGTATTAACAAAGAAAGAGGATAAAACTAAAATGGCATTCGGAAATGGCATTATGGGATTAATGAATGTGGTTATCACTACCCAGCAATAAATCCTAGAACTAAACATTAACCTTAACCAGCACTAAATGCTCAATATTCTTCTATGCTGAAGAATTCCAGCATTTTTCTTCTTGAAATGTACAACATGCTATCAGTATTCAAAAAAAGACCCCCCCC
>NC_058403.1:126339002-126376681 GCF_002201575.2 Neomonachus schauinslandi
CCCCCCCCCCCCCCCCCCCCCCGCTAAGTGACTATTTGAGTCTATGAGAGGTGCAAAGATCATCCATGGCCAAGACCCTTGGCTCGGCGACTACCCTACTGTACCCAGCAAACTGAAGTCACCCCTGTGCAGACTCACCTGTTCTCCATGCTGCAGGCTTCGAGTCATGGCCTTGAGAGCTTTAACAATCTGAGCCTTAGTGGCTGCTGGGCTGTCGAGATTTTCAAGGCCAATGCCTTCGAGTAATTTTAAGAGGTATGGGACCAAATCTACTTTCAGGGCCTAAAAGAAAATATTAAGCATATATAAATATGCTGAAAAAAATTCACTGAAGAAACAATTTCACCCCAGACCCATACCTGGAAGAAGACAAACTCCTTTCTTTCATTTTAATGCAGATAAAGATTTCTTTTATAGATCTAATGATAAGGACACTCTTACTTAATGGGATTTTATTCCATGCCGTTCAACTGTTCTAAATGCTGCAGACTGATTATTTTACTTAATCCCCACAACATGTAATGACGCAGCCACTATGATTACTACTGATGGAAAAATCATCACCTAGAGAGTAAAACCTGATAGTCACAGACAGTGATGGAATCTGTATGTAGGCCCACAAAGTCCTGAACATGACCTTTAGCCACTATACTGGGCTGCTGCTTCTAATCACAACCACACAAATGGGCACAAAATTTGAAGTATCTTAATATTTTTTTTCATGTCTTCTTAAAACATCAACCTTTGCATTCACCACACATTTCCCATCAGCCTAATAAAAGTTAGATAATACTCAGGTATCACACAATTTTCACTACCCACCCTGAAGCTCAAAGGGAAGAGGTGGAAGTAACTAACATTTAGTGAGTGTACCTCCCTTTACAGATACCATTCTCCTAACAACCCCGTGAGGAATCAGAACTATTCCACAGATGAGGAATCTGAATGTTGTTAAGTTTATGTGTCATGCCTGAGGTCACAGGGCCATCAAGTGGGTAGTACTAGCTCAAGCTCAAGTTCTTTCCAATGCAACAACCCCCTCCAAGCCAATTTTAAGTTTGAACTTCAGAGCATCCGGTTACTTCTTTGAGCATCCGGTTACTTCTTTGAGAGGTACCCAGTACTTCTAACCTGCCTAAATGAGGGGCAAGTGGTGGGTGGGGATAGAGAATGGGAGAGGAACAGGGGCCAGGAGAATTGGAGGGCCAGATATAAAGATGCAGGGCCTTGTACTGAGGCTAAGGATGTCAACTGTCACTTTGTCATCTGGTGGTAATGGGAAACCAATGAAAAGTTTTTAAGATGAACAGTGACCCAGTTATATTTAAGAGTTGTATTTTAGAAAGATCACTTTTGCAATGGTTTTTGTTCCTTTAGGGTCTGTCTACTCTACATTGGTATCCACCAAGTCCTATTTACATTAGGTGGGAGGGTAGTCTCTTTGAAAAAGACAGTATCTTGGCATATTTCTTAAACATGACTTAAGAAATGAAGGCATCAATAAACAGAGTGAGTCTTTCCAAAGAGCAGGAAGTAAATTTTACAAAGCAAGCTAAGAATAAATGCTTAGCAGAAAACCAAAATTTAAAATTTAAACATCACTAAAGTACTTTGAAATTATTATTATTTTTTTTTTTTTTGAAAGAGAGCACAGGAACAAGAGGGCTGGGAGAGGCAGAGGAAGAGAGGGAGAGAGAGATCTCAAGCAGGCTCCACACTCAGCACAAAGCCCGACATGGGGCTCAATCTCACCACCGTGAGATAATGACCTGAACCAAAATCATGAGTTGGACGCTTAACCGACTGAGCCACCCAGGCGCCCTGAAGTTGGTAAGATTTTTGACAGTTGGTCCACCTTTATCAGTGTGTGTATGAATGTACGTATATGTGTGTATATATAACATATACACATATATATGTATGTGCCTGTGCATGTGTGTATAAAATATAAAATCATGCATGCACAAACCCACAAGTTATCTCCCTATTAAACCTAAGTCAGAGAAACCAAATCAGTGCTAAGTCTATTCACTTGGCATGTTTGTTTTCCTAAAATAGTACTGAATCTAGAAAGTCACTTACTTGTGCCACTAATTCACTCTGCTCCTTCTGAAACATTCGATTAATTGCTTCACAGGCTAGACCAACAGTATCCGGTCGCTTTTTCATTCCATTCATCAGTGGGCCAATGGTATCTAAAGATGCCATGGCTCGAACACACAGCTAAGTGCCCCCCCCCCCCACACAAAAAAAGAATGTTATTTGTAGAACAGCAGTATTTCATTTAGCACAATACAAAAAATATATGAAAAACCTCCATTCAGCTCAAGTTTAATAATGAATTCAAATTCAGTCTCCTATTAATTATACCATTTGAACTAGTTTAAAAGTTGTTACAATACTGTTGGTTCATATGCAGAAAGGCACATGGTAGGGAGGGGATTTATGCTGCAATGTGCATTAATCAGAAAGAGGGGAACATAAATAAATTCCAGAATTATAAGCTACTAAATGCATTCATAAATACCTCATTTTCAGACAGGGCATGGATAACGCGGATGGCACTCTTAGGAATGGCATTGTTCCTATGATTCATTGCTTGGATCACTTTGGGGAGGTGGCCCAATGGTGGGACCTGGTCAGCCAGCTGAGGCTGTGCATTGAAGAGACATACTGTGGCCATTGTCAAAGTTTCCAGAGTTTCTCCCTGGAGGGTGTAAAACAAACCAACAAACTATAAAATACTGACAAAGTAAGTCCTAAACATCCTTGGAAATTATTTGATATTCTATCCTAGAGATCTATAAATTCTAAGTGCTGATTTTTGAAAACTGATTCACAAATCCTAAGAAAACAACAAACTTCCCATCTTGAGAAAAGGCATGAATTCCAAGGACTTTAAGAATGTCATATGCTAATCTAAGCAGGCTTTCATTGGGCCATGTCATATATCATTTCTGTTGCAGGTTTAAGAGATCATCTCCCAAAAGATATTACTAGAAAGTTTTAGTCAATGTTATAGAAATATGAGTATCAGGGAACATCACTAGTTCAAGAGAATGCAGAAATCATGAAATGTGTTTCCCAGTTCTATTAAAAATCCTACTGAACAGGTCTGGCTGCCATAAGGCACTTTCTGTTGTGGATGGCAAAGACCTGTAACTTACACCATTATATGCAGACATACACAACCACAGCATCTTAAATGAACATGGAAATTGGAATGAGCCCACAAAGAACGGTGATATGAGGAAATATTGTGGGGGTTTTTTTTCCCCTAAGTTTCTGCTTTTTGGTCATTTCATTTTTTTTAAGGAAACTATGTATATAGTAAAAATCCTAGTAAAGAGAAAACATGACGGGGGGAAGTGACATATGCAAATATCTGGTAAACTAATAATTTTTTTTCTGAAGTTCTGCTAAGCTAATGATAGTAACCAGTAATTTCTAGGTACCTGACATGTGCCAGACATTATGCTAAGGACCCTCTATAGATCAAAACTCATTAAAACCTCAGCCTTAGGGACAGGAGCTGTGATCCATCTATAAATGAGGCAGAGCCACAAAGTAGTGCTCAAGATCACAGAGTTAGTCAGTACTGGAGCTGGTGCTGGGGTCCAGGACCATCTAATAACACAGCCTGGGCTCTTTATCACCTTCCCCCATAGCCAGCCTGTTTAATATAACAACAGTCACGTACCTCAATTATTTTTTTATTTTTTAAAGATTTTATTTATTTATTTGAGAGAGAGAATGAGATAGAGAGCATGAGAGAGGGGAGGGTCAGAGAGAGAGGCAGACCCCCCGCTAAGCAGGGAGCCCGATGCGGGACTCGATCCTGGGACTCCAGGATCATGACCTGAGCCGAAGGCAGTCGCTTAACCAACTGAGCCACCCAGGCGCCCCCCTCAATTATTTTTAATCTAAAGGTTTAAATAACAAAACCTTATATACTACCAGGATTTCTGACTCAGCAAATGAAGACCAAGGCTACTTTCTCACTCCTGCTTCCCTAGTAGCTTTTGGCTTTGAACACAGGTTCTAGGTTCACTCATACAGTTACTACTCTGCTGTCAACTTTTTTCATGAGGGTCATCCCAGTCATATATGGAAAGCTGAGTGAAGAACACACTTCCAGGGGAACACTGAACATTTAGGTTTCTCCTTAAAATTATGTAGTCATTGGAAATGGGGTGGCAAAAACCTTCTTTTAGAGCCTCTGTAGTTGTTAGAAATAGCGTTCTGTAAATAGACATCTCCAACTTTGGTTCAGAAATAACTCTTTCGCTAACGAGTTTCACTTTCGAAATGCCCCAAAAAAGATGTATACGTATATCTGAATTTAAATGTGGCCGCTATATTCAAAGAGGTAGCCAATTCTTAATGTATGGTCAATGAGAATGGTGTTTTAACAGAAACACCATCAGTATATTTAGCAAACTATCTGAAATGTTTTGCTGCTGGCTGAAGCTTACATGTGGATTGTTCTTCTCCAGGAACTCAGTTAATTTTTCTAATAGTGCAATAAGAAATTCTCTGGGCTTCCTTAGAACCCATGCTGGTTGTGCAATAAAGATTCTCAAGAAAACTCCTCCAACAGCAAGTTCACCCTCTGCTTCTCCAAACACCACAGCAAAATCATCAGGCAACTTTAAAGAAAGAAAGAATCATAGTCAAGTCACTTAGGCATTAGTCCTACATGACACAAAAAATGCAAATCCCTTTAATGGTTATTAATATAATCAAATTATAATTACCGTAAGTTTTATTTCCCTTAATAAAATTCAAAAAAGGTGCTTTGATTGGTTACTTAAAAAGTGAATATCCCTATTTTTAAATTTAAAACCTTGTTTTCCAGGGGAATATTTAAATGTCTTAATGACGAAATATCTAATAGTCATTAAACTGACTCAGTAGGAATTAAAAAACAACAACAAATCAACAAAAAATACAGTAAAATGTAGAATTCCTTCCTCTGCATAAAAGTATGTTTTACCTTCCAATTTACATCAGGGTTGTCTCGCTGATTTTTAAAGTGCCTTGGGGGGAAAAAAAAGGGGGAAATATATCAAATATCAGTCACAAAATACACTTTCATTAACCTTTAGAATAAATATTAAAGAGGTGATGGAAGATGTGGAAAACATCTGTCCTTTTTGGTGATTTACCCGAATGCTTTACTTACTCTAGCATCATTTCTCTAACTGTTGCAGACACTTTATCTCTGGAGCTATCATTCCAAATCAACTCGGGATTTTCATGAGTTCCTTCAAAAATATGTACAGCAGCTTCAGGGTTGTCTCTCATGGCATCCATAAAAACGCTTGGCAGAAATTTCATTAATGTAATGCGGACCTATATGAGGGGGTTTGAGAAAGAAAAAAGACCTATTGGACAGCTCAGTGTTTGGTGCGCTTTGTATTTCTCTAGGATGGAATATTGATGTATTTGTGGTATGGCTGATTTGGGCCTTAACTATTATCCAAACCGCCTGGAGTGGGAGAAGAGATTCAACCTTGGTTTATGCAAAGGTAACTTTAACAAGACTCATATGACCCGCTCTTACTTACCTATCCAGTTTCATTTCTTCTCTCTTCTTCAAATTTAAGACCCCTGAAGAAATTCAATATTGCTGATGCATAAACTGTCCAGAGCACACCTTGCTAGATCATGCCTTGCACACACTATTTCTTCTTCCCAGAATACCCTTGGTTGGCCTGTCCCTCCAAATCTCCCCCATGCTGCCTGCCCTTGCAAACAAATTTTTCTCAAGGTGCCTTTGTGCCTTTCAAGTGCATTTATTTTGCTATACTGTGTTTTATATTATACTGTGCCTTTTTCCAAAAAGGACTTAAAATGCTGCTTTAAAAGTAACACAGGGGTGCCTGGCTGGCTCAGTCAACAGAACATGCAACTCTTGCTCTCACAGTCGTGAGTTCAAGCCCCATACTGGGTGTAGAGATTACTTAAAACAAAAGGGGGGGGGCAGTAAAAATAATGCATCCAACACACACACACACACACACACACACAGAAAATTAGTTGGAGGCCTAAAGACAAAGGGAAAATGAAGGTTGGGAAGTTAAGTTTTCTCCTGAGGTCTTCACATGATTTTCTCTCCTTCATATCCCTTGAGCCTGTACTCAAACTTTTTTTTTTTTTTTTGAAGATTTTATTTATTTGAAAGAGAGAGAGAGAGAGAGAGTGAACACAAGCAAGGGGGAAGGATGGAGGGAGAGGGAGAAGCAGACTCCCCACTGAGCAGGGAGCCCGATGCGGGGCTTGACCCTAGGACCCCAAGATCATGACTTGAGCCAGAGGCAGATGCTTAACTGACTGAGCCACCCAGTTGCCCCTCAGACTTCTCTTCCGGAAAGCTTCCCTGACCTAGTCTTTCTCACTCATTGCTTGTATTTTCAGCCTTTGGCATGTAGCAGATAGTCAAAAACTTATTTGAACGAAGAGTAATATAAAGTCAGTACACAAAGGAAACATCAAAAACTTTACATAATTGATGGTGATATACTACAAATTTAGTTCTGAACTTCCTGAGCAGCCAATGAACTAAAGGAAGTTACGTCAGTTACGTAATAGACAGCATTCACAAAATAGGAAGTATTTAACTTTTCTTGGTCATGAGAGAATTCAAACAGGAAGTGATCACTCACTAATATCATTAAACATTTAAGTAAAACAATTTATATAATGCAAATTCTTCAGAGTTATGCCCAGGCTACTCAGTTATTCAAGAACAGGAGTTGGTACACCAGGAGCCAAACTTGGCCTGCCACCTGTTTTTGTATACAAAGTTTTACGGAAACACTGCCATGACCATTTACGCAGTTACTGTCTACGGCTGCTTTCCTGTTATGATGGCAGAGCTGAGTATTTGTGAAAAAAATCAGATGATCCAAAAAGGATAAAACGTTTACTATATTTTTTCCTTTATAGAAAAAGTTTACTGGTCCCACCCCCATGTCACATCATGTATGAAAATTAACTCAAATGGATCTAGGATGTAAATCCCAGAGCTAAAACTATAAAACTCTAGTAGGAGGACACATAGGCATAGCTCTTTGTAACCTCGGATTAGGCAGTGGTTTTTAGATATGAGATAAAAAGCACAAGCTACAACATCAACAAAAAAACCAGACTGAGCTTCATCAAAATTTAAAAATTTTGTACAATGGGGCACCTGGGTGGCACAGTCGGTTAAGCGTCTGACTCTTGGTTTCGGCTCAGGTTGTGATCTCAGAGTCATGAGATCGAGCCCTGTGTCAGGCTCCGTGTTGGGTGAAGAGCCTGCTGGGGGTTTCTCTCTCTCTCTCCCTCTGCCCCTCCCCCTCACGCTCCCTCTCACAAATAAATAAATCTTTAAAAAAAAAAAATTTGTGCTTCAAAAGACACCATAAAAAAAAACAGAATGACATTCATAGAATGAGAGAAAATATTTACAAATCATGTATTGGATAAGGGACTGGTATCCAAACAATTACAACTCAATAGTAAAAAGATAACCCAATTAAAGAATAAGAAAAAGATGCAAATACATTTTTCTTTTAGAAAATGTACAAATGGCCAATAAGCATATGAATAGATACTCAACATCATTAGTCACCAAGGAAATGCAAATCAAAACCATGAGATACCATTTCACACCCACTAGGATGGCTATTATCAAAATAGATTATCTAATAACAAGGGTTAGAGAGGCTGTGGAGAAATCAGAACCCTCAGAAACTGCTGGTGGGAATGTAAAATGGTGCAGCCATTTTGGAAAACAGTATGACAATTCCTTAAAACGTTAAATAGTACCCTCTGATCCAGAAATCCTACTCTCACAGAAATAAAAGACATATCCACATGAAAACTTGTACACAAATGTTCACAGCTGCACTATTCAGAACAGCCAAAAAGTAGGAACAAGTCCCATGCCCATCAACTGATAAATGGAAAAGCAAATGCAGTGTATCTATACAAGGGAATATTATTTGGCAATAAAAAGAATGAAGTATTGATACTTGCAACAGTATGGAATAACTTTTTTTTATTAATATTTATTTGACAGAGAGATAGCGAGAGCAGGAGCACAAGCAGGGGGAGTGGGAGAAGGAGAAGCAGGCTCCCCGATGCGGGACTCGATCCCAGGACCCCGGGATCATGACCCCAGCCAAAGGCAGACGCTTAATGACTGAGCCACCCAGGCGCCCCGCAACAGTATGGAATAACCTTGAAAACATGCTAAGTGACAGAACCCAGTCACAAAAGAACACATATTGTATGATTTAATTCATATGAACTGCCCAGAAAAGACAAATCTAGAATGTAAGTTAGTGGCTGCCAGGTGCTAGAAGAGGGGAATAGGGAGTGACCTCTAAAGGGAACAGTTTTTTTCCCTGGATTGATGAAAACTGACAGTGGTTACCCAACCTCTGGATATAATAAAACCACTGAATTGTTCACTTTACATGTGTGAACTGTATGCTATGTCAATTATATCTCAATAAAGCTGTTATCAAAAAAGGGAAAAAAAGTTTACTGATCCCAGTTCTAAAATATCTTCCTGCAAACCATTCAATAAAGGAGCTAGTACTTGTATTGTTCCTATACAAATAATTTAACTGTAAATATAGTCACCTTGATAAAATTTGTCCCTCATGTATTTTGAAGGACAAAAATTACTAAAGAGCTCGAAGTCAACTCCAGTACATGTTTAAACAGCTAAAACATTATCTAAATCATGTAATATTGAATATTACAACTATGGGTACCCAACTCTAGCTTTAAGAGAACTCAATATTAAATATCAATATTCATACTTTTATGGACCCTTTCTATAGACATTCAAATGTACTCTCCCTCATCAACCCTTGTGATGACAGACTGTTAACTTTATTCCCAAAGTAAAATTTTTTCAGGGCCTATGTCACATTCTCAATATCCAGCTCTAGAGATGAGACAAGGAAAAAAACCTAAATCCAGATTGGTTTTTTTGTTTTTTCAATTAAAGATTTTATTTATTTACTTGACAGAGAGAGAGAGAGACAGCGAGAGAGGGAACACAAGCAGGGGGAGTGGGAGAGGGAGAAGCAGGCTTCCCACGGAGCAGGGAGCCCGATGCAGGGCTCGATCCCAGACCCCAGGATCCTGACCTGAGCCGAAGGCAGATGCTTAACGACTGAGCCACCCAGGCACCCCTCCAGATTGTTTTACTGATGTAAAATCGACTCTGGAAGTGGGGGCTCAGGAAGCCTCTGAGTCCTGACACATTTCTCTGAGGTGCTGCTTCAAGGGCTAGCACAGACAATGAATGCTTCAGTGAGCACTACTTCTGCTGAAACTGAGTTAATAATAGGAGACTGACTACACCTGTGTCTGGATGGAATTCTACTTAGAAGTACTGTTTTAACACGTTCCTGGTCTACAAACGGGACTATGTTTCCAAAGAGCATCTGGTCATCTCCAGATTCTGGACGAAAGATCTCCTTGCGGAATGGAGAGGCTGTTAAACTCACGTGCCTGTGTGGACTTACTTCCCAAAGTGGTGTATCCTTACTAACAAAGGTGTGGGGTGCGTAAGAACACAGATCACCATCTCCCCTTCACTAGCTGCTTCCACAGGCCAATCCTCACAGTGTCGAAGTCTAACCTAATTATCTTCAGTCAAAACTTAACACATACTTTTGTTCTTTCTTCAAGGAAGGTAAACAGTTTAACACCACAATCCAAACACCGTCTTAAGACTTCTTAATTCCAATACAGGCTTCTCCAACTATAATTTTTCTCAGAGTAGTAATATAGAGCAACAATTTCAAGTACGTCAATCTTCCAACTTTCACATCAAATCATGTCCTTATCCTCACCATCAGACTTTGGTAAACTTCATGAAATCAATATCAAAGTAACAGAGCTTAAATAATTTCTTTCTAAGGACCTATTTTGTGCTCACCTTTGGACCTATTAGTTTGTCTGCGGTCATTTTAGCAAAAAGTTCCGCTGTTTGGGCTCGAACCTGTGGATGTGTTGAATTGCAGAACATATCTAGTAAGTAAATCAAAGCTCCTATGAAGGAAAAAAAGAATTAGCACTTATTCTATAAAGAATATGACTTTTCTAATCAGCTGAATTCATTTTCAACTTTATGTCAACTTAATGCAGTTTGTTTTAATTATAAGCCTTACAAAGCCTTTTTCTAGTTTAGCAGACTACACAAAACAGTTCAAAATAAGCTTCACTTATTTCGAGCATGACTGGATGAGAAAGCACTCTATACGTTACCTTTTGCCATTGCTTCTTTGATTATTTTTGTGCTTGATGTCAAAGCATAAAGAGTTTCTAAAACAAGCTGGCGACCTGCAGGGTAAAAGATATTTCAAGGAATGCATCATCACCACATTAGCTGACATTTACTGGGCATCAGCTCTGTGCCTGGCACTGACCTAGGTGTTCTACAGAGGGTATCACACTTATCTCTTCACAATAACCAGTGACAGGTATTATCATGGCCTTATTAGGAATGAAGATGAGGCCCAGTTTAACCAGCCCATGGTATCATAGCTAGTGAGTGGTATAGCTGGGTTTTACACAGAGGTCTTTCTGACTCCGAACTTCACACTCGTAACCACTGCGCCATACTGTCTTTCTACCTTATTGTTCACTACACAGGCAACATTTTCTCACCTCCTGGAATCACCCTGAAGACACTGGTCAGGCATCAAAGATTTTTATCTGGTGCTACGGCCTTAGAGAAGTGAGTAGGAAGCAGCAGTTGTAAGACAGTGCTCCAATCTAAGACATGACAGTATCCTTCTGGACACAGCCTACACACCTCTCATCCCTTGCCATCAAAGTATACTCAGCTATTGGACTTTACTCCTCCAGAGTCAAAGAGCAATGACAGACAGGTGACCAAAGGGGTAAGAGCTGGCAAAGAGGGTGGAAGCCTCCACCCTAATACCAGCCAAGTATTAGGCTGATGCTGAAGCAACAACAAAGGCAGGTCCCTGGGCTGGGCTCCATTCACATACAGGAAAACACACATTCAAAAGGAGGTTCCCAAGAGAAGCAACAATACTTTACTGAAAATGCACCACTGTTTAAACATAGTTTCAAAGGAAAACAACAAGTCTTTGGAAGGGGTACAGGAAGGTTAAATATTTTATGTGTTTAATATCCCTTAGCAAACAGTGGAAGAGAGATAATTTAGTCTAAAATATAAATGACAGCAGAGTAGGCTGAGATAGCTAGATGTCAGCTATTTAACCTATAAGATTAAAATAGTGATTGGACTGTAATTTTCAAACTATGATTTTTGTAACATTCTTTACTTCATTAGTCAGTGAATTTTGCATTGTTTGAAGCCTCACAAAGCTACTGAAAACCAATAAAAAAGAAAAACCAACTAAGGCTGTAAGTATGACACAAATAATCTGCAAATGACTTTTCAAAAGCTGTCATTTTAGAGAACTGTTTCAAATGTCATTTATTAAAGAAAACAAAATTATTCAATGGAAATTCAACTCCATTCAAGTCACTGAACTTGCACTACTTGCGTGCAAGGCACTGAGGCGTAAAATGAAAGAGACAGGTTCTTGTTCTCAAGGAGGTAGATAGGTGTGAGTCAAGAGCAACACGGCTTCCAGAGCCAAGTGAATAATGTATTCTGATAGGCAGTGGTGAAGTTGGAGCTATACTGCAATTGCCCTTGAAAAGCAATCTCAAGGTTGATTGTAGCACAAATACACACTACTTACTACGTTAGACAATTGCACAGTTTAAAAGGAGCCTATATCAGCGCAGGCTATATTCAGGAAATAAGATAGGTATATTTTTAAAAACTGATCTCACCTTGGTGGTAATAATCTCTATCTGCATCAAATCAGTAAAGGACAAATAATGCAGGATTGAATTCTAAGTTGAAAACAAGGTAATTTTTATGTTAAGCATTTTTTCCTGTCATCCAAGACCAGTTATGTTTCTTTATAAACCATGGGTCAATTCTCAATTACTCATGTGCATACTATACTCAGAAAACGGAAAAACCTAGGTTATTTTCCTTTGCTTTTGGACTCTCTTACCTCTTTCAACTTTTGAAATGGGAAATACAAAATAGTGTTACTGACTGATGTAAAACATAATTAGGAAGACAACTTTAATATAAAGAATACCACTTAAAAGATTCCAAAGTAAATACGGATATCATATTTTGTCAGAGGTCTTCTGTTCGCTATGTAACTGCTCCCTTTATAGGTTGGCCATGCTGTGGTTTCCAAAATTCCATTCATGAAATATACATACTTGATGGTAATGAATGTAGAAGAGCCAATAAATTGGACAAAACCATTGATTCAGCAATATTGTTGACACAATCCTGGTTAGATGTCACTATATTCACAACCTGAAAATTAAATCAACAGGATTTTAAGAGTTTGGGAAATAATTTTGGACCTAATAAAATTTGGACCTAAATAAAATTAAGTCCAGTTAGTCAGACCTAAATAAATTTGAGGCTTCACAAAAGTGAAAAAAAATGTTTGGAGGACAAAATAATTTTTAAGAGTTTAATTTTAAAAGATAGGCCTTATTACTTTGATCTTTTGTGAAATAATAAAAATAATTAAAAATGTTAATGTTCATGTACATATTATATATACATATTATATATATTAGCTTCCTGTCAATTTAGAGATAAGAACTAAATGTAATAATCTAAAAAATATTTTAGAAATAAGTCACAATGTCGAGGTTATTAGGAATCCTTCAATCCTATACTGGTTCATGCTCCGTAACTATGTATTCCAATCACAGAACTGGGGTGGGGGGTGGTTAGGAAGATAATGATCCTCACTACTGGGACTTTACTTTTGCTTTTAGAGGGAGAGAGTAAATGTCTTCAGTGCCCAGCACAACAGATTTAGTTTCTCTCTTATAAAGAAACAGGCATGTTTTTCTTTCAAAGAGGATGACCTCTCAAGTCTAACTTTTATAGTATACATCTAAGGATCAATGTCACTTAACTTGAACCACATGGTCAGCATCTCAAACCAACACGTTAGATTTAATAACGTTCATTTAAAAAGTTATAAGGTACGTGGAGAAATTAAGTAGAGAAACGCTTTTCAATTAAAAGAACATGCTTGTTAAGGTTTTTGACCAATCTAACTTGTATTACTTTATTAAAAATATATTTTTTAATTTTTTGTTATGTTAATCACCATACATTACATCATTAGTTTTTGATGTAGTGTTCCATGATTCATTGTTTGTGTATAACACCCAGTGCTCCATGCAATCTTTTAAACCAAAATGCAACCTAAGAACATATTACTCAACTAATTCATAAACTGCTCATAAACGTGTTACTGCAGGGTTTAATCTGGTGTTCTTTACAATAAATTGTGTATGTTACAATTAGCAGGATCGGGGCGCCTGGGTGGCTCAGTTGGTTAAGCGACTGCCTTCAGCTCGGGTCATGATCCCGGGGTCCTGGGATCGAGCCCCGCATCAGGCTCCCTGCTCAGTGGGAAGCCTGCTTCTCCCTCTCCGGCTCCCCTGCTTGTGTGCTCTCTCTCTCTCTCCCATGCTTTCTCTCTCTCAAATAAATAAATAAAATCTTCAAAAAAAAAAAATTAGCAGGATCATCTGAAAAATGATCCTGGGAGCTTACTCTGGGTTGCCTAGACAAGGAGACCCCTGTAGCCAGGGACCTCCTGTTTCTCCCAGAGGAAAAGGCAGTACCCAGCTTCCCATGGGACCAGGGGTTTCATTCTCCTAAAAAAGGGACTTCCAACTTCTCTTGGACCTCTAAAGCCCGAAGGTTCTGGGCAGCTGGCTTTCTTTCTTAGTTCCCGTAAACAGCATAACAGCCCAGTTGTCTGTCTGTAACCCTCACTGAAGGGAAGGGGGTAGGTTGTCCCCTAAACACAAAACCTACAGTCTGTGGCCAGCAGTATGCCCTGGTCTCTGGGGACACTGCGAGATCAGGGAACTCCTACCCCTCTTCTTGTCCTCTCTCGCTGCCAAGCTTCCCCAGTAAAGCACCCCCTTCACCCACACTGCAGGGCACTACACAATGCACCCCAAGTCCTGATGCATGACACACAACGACCACACAGGGAACCACCTGGAATAATACTGTGTCATGTTTGCTCCTCAAAATGAGTATACTAATGTAAATTTTAAGAACATATTTACTTGGCTTAATAGACAAAATGAAGGAGAAAAAAGAAAAGAAAATACATGCATACTTTCATTCAATCCCAGATGGTAGTTAATCAAGGCCTAAACCACATATAGGAGTAAAGACAGCATACTTTAATATAAAATTCCTTTACCTCTAAAGCCAATTGCTGCACTTGACCCGCTCCATGGACTCGGAGAAGAGAAAATATTAACTTAAAGTGCCCAATGCATTCGCTTTCAGAGCCTAGGGAATAAGAATGAAAGGTTTATCTTTTATTCCTAAGAGATGTTCTAAAGTACAGACCTTCAGAAAACTGATCTACTCTGTTGTTTACTGTCAATTATAAGTCTCTGATAAACCCTTTCTCAACATTTGTGACATGAAATAAATGGAGTACCTCCTAAGCAGCAGTAAATCTTAACAGACAAAAAGCAAGATAGAATTTCTTTGTTTTGTTTTCATTTCCATCCATACCCCTAGCCCTCAGGCTAAAAACAAGAAATATACCAAATACATAATCCAAATGCAACTTAAAAAATAAGGGTACAAGGTAGTAATTCTACTCTTTACTCTAGACCTTAGAGCTACCCCCCTCAGCCTAATTACATTTTGGGAGAGTGTGACATCATTTGCTTTTAATTTAGACTGAATTAGAACTCTGCCACTTGAGGACTACATTACAAACAACTGTATGGATATACAAAGGACTCCTTGTGAAAATACATAAAACTGAATAGTATTTCCATTCCTACCCACCTCAAACCCCAATCCCATATATTTCCTACCATTCTGTTAATAGAATAAAAATAATAAACATTAAGACTCTGTTCTGTGTATTTTTCCTTTTACGACATGGTAGTAACACACACAGTATAATCTGTAATTTTTTGAGGCTTCAGAAGATAATTCACTAAGACTCCTCAAAGGAGTCTGAAAATATCCTATAAATAGATTGCTTTTAAATTCATTTTCAAACCACTACAGCACTGAATATATACAGAAAAGAGCAAAAGAGTACCTGAAAGTTAATGATAAATGTCAATAAAAAGGATTTGGGGTCTTCAAGTTACTTAACCGAATTTGTATTGTTTTATGTTTTTTATACTCCATATTTGTTATCAAAGTTAGAATTAGAAGAAGCTTTCAAATTTTCACTCATGCATCTCCCTGCTGTCAGGCAAGAGTGGTAACATTTTTGGAAATGTCCTCTTAAGGCTGTTTAAGAATGAAAACTCACACTTTTTTATTTCAAATTTTTATACACCAAAACCTGCAGTTTCTCAAAAATATAAGTGCCCATATGTACACAGCACTGTGTTAGATACCAGAAGAGACAAATTAGATCACCTAATAAATCAACCTAACTTAAGCACTTATATGTCAACTTATGTCATCAATGTGAAATTTTATACTACCAAGTTATTCTGTCTTTTCAACTCATTGAGACTCATTTTCTCTTGGAGATATGAATTCTGAACATGATGCCTTGACCTCTCTCCTCCTTCCACCCTACTCTTTTTATAGGTAAAAAATTAAGAGCTCAATTCTTGTTACGTTATACTATTTTCTTTGAGTTTCTCTGATAAAATTGAGAATTGGAATTATTGTAAGGATCTTACTGATCAAGGGTAGTGATCAAATCCACACACCTGGATTATATTTTATGACATTTCTCAGAGCCTCCAAAGCCATTTCCACTCTTGGCAAGCGGTCTCCATGTTGCTCTGACTCCACTTTTGCAGCATGTGTGATAGCCATGAATGTGTGGAGGTACTGGGCCTGGGAGCCTATATAATCCAAAAGACTTGCAGCAAATGCTTTTGGAACCTAAGTGGAGAAATATTTACAAACATGTGTGCCCTCAGAAGTAACTATAAGACTCCAGAGCAACAACCATCCCCTTCCCCCCAAAAAACTTCAAGGTATGGAACGATTAAATTATACATATACATGAACACCTATGGATTTGGGGGCAGAGGGGGGAGTAAAACTCAGTTGCATTAGAAAGCATTTCTCAACTTTTTTTGTCCCAAAACATTAGAGATCTGATATACTCCCACCAGGACCTTAGCATATCAATTCTAAATTAGTATATCTCTCCCTTTTACAAATCAAAGTAATTGATAGTACCATATGTAACTTCTACAATTTGGTTATATTTTAAAAAATATATATTTAGAATATAAATTCGAAGGACAGTTTTCAAAGAGACTTCACAAATCAATGAATTCATCCTGCTTAACAGCTATTTATACAATATTATTCTGTGATACATAATATACATTATGGTTTAGTAGATTCCTTTTTTCCCAAGTGCAAACTTTAAAACAAAGCCTCGCTGGGGCACCTGGTTGGCTCATTTGGTTAAGCATCTGCCTTCGGCTCAGGTCATGATCCCAGGGTCCTGGGATCGAGCCCCACATCGGGCTCCCTGCTCAGTGGGGAGTCTGCTTCTCCCTCTGCCTGCCCCGACACCCTGCTCGTGCTTTCTCTCTCTCTCTCAAATAAATAAAATCCTTAAGAAACAACAACAAAAACAAAAGCCTCACTTCTTCCCTCTTTACAAACCAAGCAACCACCAAATCCTCCTTGCCACTCCCTCCAAAAAAAAAAAAACTACAACAAAAAATTCCTACATGATCACCAAGCTCTAGAAGACAAAGAAGCTCCTCTTTTGCTTCTGAAAGTGATTAGGGATCATCACAAGAAACGACATGGTTTGACCCCATTTTCTAAAAAATCTCTTTGTTTTCCACTGGTATTTTCTTATTTTCCTCTAATAACTGGCCAGAGAAGTACTTCTGTCTGGTGGTCTGATATTGTACATGATGGAATGAATGTGTAAATGACCTTGCACTTCCAGGAGAGACAAGTTGAAGGCATATGCACATGACAACAGGTAGCATTATGCATAAAATATAAAAAATAGTTGGGCAAGGAATAACTTATTTTCATGAATCCACAAAACTAAATTCTTCAAAATGCAAAATAAAGAGGCTTATAAATTACCAATGGTAAACCCCATCACATACCCAGGTTAGTATAAGGCATTTGGCAAAGAACACACATTATTTCAACTTATTCAGTGTGAATAAACTAGTAGCTTTCAATAACAAATGACTGAAGGTATCAGACAAAACTAAAAGTAGAGAGCTTACCTCCAATTGGAAAGTAGGGACTTCATTATACACCCTAACAAAAATTTCCCCTACAATAAGTTCTTTGGCATGATCGCTATAGACAAATTCTGATCCGTAAGTTTTGTCACAATCACCCTTTTTAAAAAAGAAAATAGACTGTTAGATGTAAATCAGAATCATCAGTGTCTGGTTTATAAATCTAACCATATTCAATTTAATAACTTAACAGATAAATAGCCTGGAAGTTCCATTTCTTATCTAGAGGAAAACTGTGGTGGGACACACATCATACTCAATGCTGTATTAATGCTTACAACTAATAATATGAACTCTGCAATAGGCATGGAGTTATTTTTTAGTCCAAAGGTTAATATTATAACTCATTTTAAGATTTCAAAAGATCACAGAGGTCATCCAATGAAGTGTCTTAGAGCTAATGTTTATAAAGCAAGTATGACACTTGGTTCTTCTCACTCCACTCAGCAGACATTTGGCCTAGTCAGCTCTGGGGTGATGGAGCTAAGAAATGAACACATCTGGACTGACCTTTAAAAAGTAATACACTGAATGAAAGTGCTAGAAAATGGAGTCTCTGAAGGAAAAAAAAAAAAAAAGACATGGTAATATTACAGAGGTTGCCAAACCAGGAAGAGTTTCCATTTGAGGAAAAGGAAAAAGAAGAGGAATGGGAAAAAAACAGTACCAATGAAGATTTAGGTTGAAATTACACAGAATTTAAGTTGGACTGAAATGATACAGAAAAGTATACAATAAATTGTAAAGTGTTAAAGATGCTACTATGTTTCTTCTGGTAAAAGAACAGATGTATAAAAATGTGAGTCCTGTTCTCCCCAGCTCTGCAATTCTTAAAACTTCAATCTATATAGAGTTCTGAGTGACTATCATCAAATGAGTTAGAAAGAAAAAAACGTTGAATAATTCAGGACATAACAGTGGTGTTTATTGTTATAAGTTCTAAGCCCATAAACGTTAACTGTCTGCTAAACCATCAAGTCTCAACCATCTACTATATGGATTATGCAGGTCTTATCCTTATTGGCCACAGTACTGTCTTGTTTTTTTTTTTTTCACAGCTTCATAGATTCTCCACTAGGAGGTGGCAAGACAGGAGAAACTGTTCGATTCTGATACCAGAAAGCAACTTCGATGTATTGGGAAAAGAGGCTGAAGAGAACAATTACAAGAGTGCTTTTGTAGAGAAAAATTCATTAAAATGGGGAACAGCTACACGTAAACAGGACAACAACAATCACGAATGTATCATTAAGTACAAGAATGCTGTTCCTTACATGGGCCACACATTAGGTGGAAAAACCTGTAGGCCTGATTAACACCAAATGGAGAAACAAAACTTGTAGGCCTGATTAACACCAAATGGAGGAACTGTCTTGTCACTACTGAGTTATGTTCCCAGAGAATACTTTTTTGAGACTAAGTCACCCCAGAAGTTTATGAAACAATAACATACTTTTTTAATCATGTTTTCTTGTTGGGATTCAAGAAACTCAAGTAGTTCTGCTCTTGTAGAATTGTTCCATATCAAATAAGGGCTCTCAGTGTTGCTGTTGAGCATCTTCAGGATCTAGGAAACAGAGTATTACTGTTTTGTAACATTTAGAAAAAAATAGTGCAAGTTATCATTTATTGAAACTGTTGATGACATGCCAAGCACTGGAATAAGTGCCTTAAGCATAATGGGCCTCAATAACTCCAACAAGTTTGTTGACATTATCCATTTTGCAGCTGAGAAAAATCAAAGCTAAGAGCAATCTAATGATTTGTCCCAGGTCACACAGCACAGCCCTTCAGTTGGGAAAACTGGGATTCAAATCGGAGTCAGTATGACTTCACATCCTTAACATGTAGCTCTGCTACAGTGAAAATTATGAGATAGTTTGTGCTGAAACATTTAATAAACACTTAGTAAACACAAGCTTAGAAAGAATCATACCATACTAACTTTACATAAACATATCTGAAAACAAAATCTAAGTCTCTCTGAAGCATACTGCTATGAAGGGAAGCAAAATTTATGGGCAGAGAGTCACTTCAGATTTTCTTGGCCAAACCCGGATTCAAGGCTGCATTAAGCAGTTATGAAGGCATAGCTTCTGACTGCTTAGCCATCCACGGTGCGGAATTTCCCTTTGCCTATTTAGTTCTCAATTAGAAGTGTGTAAACAGACATTTGACTCTCCTTCAAATGTTTTAATACAAAGTTCTGTACATTTTACACTTACAAAGCTCTATGCTAGCAGGATATCAGTGGGTTATTACCTTCATCTTAGACAAAACCAATTAACCTGTTTTTAAAATGTTAACTACATTTTTAAAATGTTAAAATAAAACTGTTTTAAAATGTTAAGTAAAATGATAAAAGAATACATTCTTAGGAGGGATGCCTGGGTGGCTCAGTAGGCTAAGTGTCTGCCTTTAGCTCAGGTCATGATCTCAGGGTCCTGGGATCAAGTCCCGCACTGGGCTCCTTGCTCAGCGGGGAGTCTGTTTCTCCCTCTGCCTGCCGCTCCCCCCTGCTTGTTCCCTCTCTCTCTTTCTGACAAATAAATCAGTAAAATCTTAAAAAAAAAAAAAAAACATTCTTAGGAGAATTTTAAAACTTTGAGAACTGGCGGTTTAAAATAAGCATTTTGAAAAATCCATATGGGAGTTCAGACCAAGATTCTGAAATGCTTTTTTTCCCTCCCTGTAGTTTATCAACAACCTGCAAAGAATGGAAAGAATGTCTCACCAGCAAAATACATCATGCTGGTGAACACAAAATTCAGAAAAAGTACAAAGATCAAGCATCTAACGCTCTTCGCCCTTACTCAAGGGGCACTGAAAAGCAATGGCCTACACCAAAAAAAGAGATTGAGTTAAAAAAAAAAACATTTAATAAATTCTAAGAATACTTTACATTTGGAACACTGAGGACTTCTTCCCTTACAAAAGTACTGGATAATCATTAGAGAAAACATAAAAATAGCCTACAATTCTGCCATTCAGGGATAACTACAGTTAACATATTCGTATAGATCCATCCATCCATTGTTTTAATACCAAAAATGGGATTTTTAGCCTTTTCACTTAAAATACTTTAAATATCTTTTAATATCTTTATGCCTTTACAATTTAAGGCTTCATGGTATTCTAATGAATGGATTTTTATAGTTTAGTTCTTTAATGCTACATTCTTAGATTACTTCGCAATGATCCTCACAGAAGAGGCCAAAGAGGTTGGGAGAGCTGTCAAAGTCATACTTGATTTCTGTCATGAATGCATGCGTGTGTGTGTGTGTGTGTGTGTGTGTGTGTGTGTGTTAGCTTTTAGGATTTCAACTCTGAGTCTAACTTAGAGATTGCTTATAAGAAAAAGCCAAAAATAGGGGCGCCTTGGTGGCTCAGTTAAGTGTCTGCCTTTGGCTCAGGTCATGATCCCAGGGTCCTGGGATCGAGCTCCGTGTCACGCTCCATGCTCAGTGGGGAGTCTGCTTCTCCCTCTTCCTCTGCCCCTCCCACTAATGCTCTCTCGCTAATAAATAAATAAAAATCTTAAAAAAAAAAAAAAAAGAGCCAAAAACAGACTCTGGGTCTCCTAACTCCCAGTTCTCTGCCCATTGTGAAACACCATTTCCAAGTTCATTCTCTTTTCCTGTCCCCTTGTGACTCAAGGTTGGTAAGAATTATGGGGGCTCCAGAGCCGAGAAACATAAAGTTAATTTCCCCCTGCAGAAAGAGTGGGCTTTACAGAGCTGATATCAACAGCATTAATCCATAATAAACTGAATTTCTTGGATGAGAGAACAAACATGAACATTTTCAAGTTTTAGGTTTCCTAGAGCAATCAACACTGTTATGTTGCTCTACTATTTAAATGATCTTGCAACATTCATCAAAACCCAGGCTACCTCTGAAGCACATACCTCCGTAGCACTAACCACAGCAAGTTTTCTAGCAACATAGGGTGTCAGCATGCCAGCCAAACTTTTTCTTATGGTTGGATTTTCTGGGGTTGCCTGTTCTTCAGGCAGATATCCTCCAAGGCGACTTAGAGCACGGACACTCAGTTTAGCAAGGCTGTTGGCTACTTCCTGTTACAAAAAAAATTAAGACACTGAAGTAGATCTGTCACATTACATAGGTAACATGGTACCTTCATGGAATCAAAACCATATGGAAAACAAAACTATATGGGACATACTTAAGGAGCAGAAAGCAAGTCCCCAACACTGATGTTAGAGCTTATACATTAGAGCTTACTCTTTCATTTACACAAAAGAAGATCAGAATCTATATACTCATTTATATCCAATAGAGTATCTTGAAGATAACTGGAAGAAGCACACTTGGTGGTAGGGTGGACAGTAGGGGATAGGCAGGCAGACCTGCCTGCTAGAGGAACACACTAACAATAGGAATAATGAATGGCAGTGACTAAAAAAGGAGAGACAGAAAAAATACTCAAGAAAATCAGTTAAGTACTCAAGTGTCTAGGGGCGGCTAGCCCCAACAGCCCAATATTACTGTTATATTTCCCTGTGCTACACAACCATAATTTTGCAATCATAAAGGTGACTCTAAGTAATCAAGAAAAGATTGTTATATCCAGTATATGTTACTGCAAATTCCCTCCCCTTCAATCCTTCTAGCACAAATGGCTAAGATAAAAAGTTCTGGGGCTTTGAGGTGCCTGGGTGGCTCAGTCGGTGAAGCGACTGCCTTTGGCTCAGTCATGATCCCAGGGTCCTGGGATTGAGTCCCGCATCAGGCTCCTTGCTCAGCAGGGAGCCTGCTTGTCCCTCTCCCTCTGCCTGCTACTCTGCCTGCTTGTGCGCGTGCGCTCTCTCTCTGTCAAATAAATAAAATCTTTAAAAAAAAAAGTTCTGGAGCTTAAAGAGCAATAAACTTAGCTAGAAAAACAGTTCATGTCTGGGGCTCTGGATAGCTGGAACTCTGCTGTGCATTAATTTGGCACTGGTTTGGGTTCAAATTCAAGATTAAAGCAGTGTGAAAGTTACCTGCTGATTTGTTTCCTCGCTTTTCTGAATGCCACTCTCTTCTAGTGTGTAGTCATAATTAAACAGATAACCAAGCAGATGCCACAAAATCCCAGCCTGAAACAGGTGTGTCTGTAGCCAGAAATCCACAGCAAAAGAACTGACACATTCTACTCCAAGAGCAGCAACCCGTGGGATACTCTGAGAGAATTGAAAATAATGAAATTAATTACAGGGTTTAAAAAAACTCCCAAGAGAAACTGGTTGTGAATGTATGTCAAGCTACCTATCTTACTATGCAAGATGTTTACTTCCTCTTTTATTTTCAATTCCAATTTAAATCTGAATCCAATATTCTTTAAAGCCTAAAATTAAAAGTGACCCTGTGACAAGACACACAGAATTATCTTTGAAGCTAGTGTTAAAAGACTTGGGAATACAGTTTTCTTCATTTTTCGTATCTTTAATTTTTAAAAATAGTGATAAGGCATTAATAGCAACTCACATGCTAGGATCTTAAGTGTATCAGAAATATCTTTAGTGCAGGTGTGTGGATTTGCTTCCTTATATCAGAGTTTGTATTCTCATTAAATACTTCTAAGGACATCATGTAAATATAGTTGACAGATTTTCATCAGATTCCTTATTTCTAAATACCGCAGTCCAGGATCAGCACCCCAATCCTGTTCTATTCCAACGCACCTCACTTTGTCCAGTTATCTAAGGCATCTCTCTCCTTCCCAGTCACTTCTTCCATCAACCCCCAGCTATCTGTCCTCAGCAGTACTCGATTGGGAGGAAGTGCTAAGTTCTCAGCTCCCCAAAGCCCCTCCCACCAGGCAGAGCTTGACTTGTTTCAGGTTTCACGTGGTCCTTTACTTGCATTAAATTTATTTACTCTAGTCTCTCATTTATTTCTCCTCTCCCTCTCTTCAAATGTTCAGATGAGACCTGCTTCGCTTTACATGTATCACTTTAGTTTTATTCCTTATGGGCCACCATAAGAACAAAAGCCTCCATTTACATCAAGGGTTCTGTGAAAAATGATTTTAGAGATCCAAATAATGCACATAAAAATGATTTTGGGAAAACAGTTTATTTATAAATTGGGGACTGGCTACTTACTTGACAAGAACACTCATTGCTTACTGCATCCAGAAAGCATTAAAAATGAACTATACCTTGCCAAAATATAGCACCCGACAGAGATCCTTGATGATGCCAGGCATTTCTGTGATCTTCTCTCGGCATTCTTCAAACTGAGCGGCCACACTATAGCATTTGCTTATGTGTCCACATACCTGCATACAACCCAAGAGAGCAAAAAAAGAGTTCCATGCGCATTCCTTATTTAAGACAGCAGAAATCAAATCAGCAGAGATTCATGAATAATGCTTAATGGTATATATGATGCTCCAAAATTAAAAAGAACATTTCTACTGAATCGTCAGTATTTCTGGTTAAGACTTCCCATAGATGCAGGGTTGGCAACCAAATGGCCATGCAGTGCATGGGCCAAACTGACCGTGGCCTGTTTTTGTATGACCAGGGAGCTACGAATGGTTTTTACATCTTCAAAGGGTTGTAAAGAAAACCCCAAAAATAGGCAACAGAGACTGCATATAACCTGAAAGTCTCAAATATTTACTCTCTGGCCCTTTATAAAAATTGTTTGCCAACTCTGAATTAAGGTATTTTTGTCCAACCTATTAACATTGCAGAATTACAAGTCTATGTACGTACTGCACTTCAAAATAGAGGATGAAACTAAAAAGCCTGAACTCGATTGTTTTAAATTCTAAAATCTGCTGGCATAAAAAAAAAGTATCACATAAAAAGATGCATTCTACAATAATCTCAATGAATTTGATAGATTTTCTTTTTTTTTCTGATGGATTTGTCTATCAAAGAATTCACTTATAACCTTAATAGAAAGAAAATAAGTCGATTAAAACACTACGGTGGGGGGAGGGATCTTCTGGGTGGCTCAGTCGGGTAAGTGTCTGTCTGCCTTCGATTCAGGTCATGATCCCAGGGTCTTGGGATCGAGCACCACATCGGGCTCCCTACTCAGTGGGAAGCCTGCCTCTCCCTCTCCCTCTGCCTCTGCCTGCCACTCACCCTGCTTATGCTCTGTCAAATAAATAAATAAAACCTGGAAAAAAAAAAAACACTATAGGGATGGATTACTGTATCTATATAAGCCGATGAATGTTAGCTGAACCTGTGGTAATCATTTCACAATATAGGTAAATCAAAGCACCAAGCTATATGCCCTAAATTTATACAATGATGCATGCCAAATATGTCTCAATACAACTGGAAAAAAAAATACTAGGGATGGGGGGACAGAGGTAAAGAAGGAAATCAGGGAAGGGGGCAGAGAGAAATGAAACAAGAATGGCAAAATGACAAATGTCTGAAATGGGGTGGTGGGAATAGAAAGGTTCACTATACTATACTCCAAGAAAAAAAAAATTAAGCCACTAGATCACAAGTGATTTAGTGCAGAACTTCTTAAAGCATGATACAGAGACCAATAGCATCAGTATCACTTGGAAATTTGTCAGAAAAGCATATTCTCAGTCCTCCACCCCAGAACCACTGAATCCGAAACTGTGGGCAGCAGGGGGCGTGGAGGTCAGCCACCCACATTTTCATGAGCCCCGCAAGTGATCCTCATAGATGTTCAAGTCTGAACTACTACTAGTCGAGTGTAACCTTCTTAGAACCATACATGTTGGCCTCACCTGTACTGACATATCACCTGGTTTACTAGAACGATTCAAGACTGCCACACAGCGACTAAAGGCCTCCTGTAACACCTGCAGAGAAAGGAGCCAGCCATTAATTCTCCATTTGGACTTGAAGTCTGAAAAGCCTTTTCTGGTAGGAATAACATATTAAAAACCTTTTAATAATAGATACTTGGTAAATAAATGTGTTTTGCTCAATTAACATTTGTTAAACAAATAAAGGATTCCCTAGAAGCTTCTTTTTAAACATTCCCAATAAGCTCTTTTGTAAGCAGCAAGTTTACCAATTTTGAATCCAATACTCTCCAATTCACATTATGAAATAAAGCTCCATTCCACCTTTAATTTTGACACTAGAATATGGAGACTATGATATGCTATTTGCTGGAATAAATTAAAGTTAAGAAATTCTATCAACTGTACTTGTACTTGGTGAATTCCCTATTGCCAGAAGTCCTACAGTGTGCCTGAACCAGCTTGAAGAGTAGCACAGAGGTCATTCCATATTACCTCAATTCCATTCTCCCTTCTGAGCTCTTCAGCATTGAGGGCCGAGCAGTTGACAGTATGGAAAGCCAGCTCTGTAGCAGCAGGCAACAATGGTGATTCTTTTGAGAAAAGGAGGTCATCTGAAGTTTCCATTGTTATAGTCCTAATCAGCATGGGGTAGCCTGCATATTTATAAGGCTGTAAATCTGAAATAATCAAAGGTTAGTGTTAGGAAAATGGCAAACAAAACAAAAACTGATTGTCATGGTTTTAAGTTAATTCTGACACCATGTTCAATTATGTTCCTTTAAGGAAAACGACAAAATATTTAACATCTTAAATGTCTCCTAATTCTAGTTCATAAAAAGAAATTAAACCTGGTATAAATCCCTTGGATCCTTCTTTTTCTAGTACACTTGTTTGGCTGATTTCTCCAAAATATTTCCACCAAAAATAAAATATTTTCTTTTTTTTTTTAAAGATTTTATTTATTTATTTGAGAGAGAGAGAGCACACGAGAGTGGGGAGGGTCAGAGGGAGAAGCAGACTCCCTGCTGAGCAGGGAGCCCCTGATGCGGAACTCGATCCCGGGACTCCAGGATTGTGGCCTGAGCTGAAGGCAGTTGCCCAACCAACTGAGCCACCCAGGTGCCCCAAAAATAAAATATTTTCTGATAGATTAACTGAAGTGTGTAGTGGTTTTGATCCTTCACAAAATATCTATTTTCTATGTTGTCCATGGGATCTTTCTAACTTTTCACTTCATCACAGCACAGACAGATCAGGACCCCATTCCAGAACTTACTGGGTATAAATCCCCTTTGGGATAAGTGGGAGACACGGCCTGAAAAAACATTATGACCTTGATAACAAACCAATGATGAGGCACAACTGCCACTCTCATATAGTTATTAGCCATTAAAACATAACCAACAGTTTTGAAAAAGACTTCTTTGAACTCATTCTGATTAGTGGTAAATGCCATATAGCTAAATGCTTTACAAATGTGTTCTGTTCAACTCATGCAAAAATGATCAATTAATCACTGCTCTCAAATTGCTAGATCCCCATGCTGTCCTCTTGTCTTTAATTACCCAAAAGTCCTGCTTATCTCAAATCCCCACTGTCCTCTCTTCCTTCTCTGCCATCACCATCCTACGGAGCAAATGGGTCTCCCACACGGTGCTTCAAGCCAAGTTCAGTTCCCACGCCAAAGGATACCGGCTGTCTTGAACCTAACAACAGCACCTACAAAAGGTGCTGTTGTTACTGGAAATGGCCCTGCAAACATGCTGGAAATTCCCAATAACCCTGTACTCCAAAATCAGACCTATTTCTTCTACAACAGTGCTTTTCAAACTGTCCCACAGGATCAGAGAGGTTTGGTGGGTTTTTTTGTTTTTTTAAGATTTTATTTATTTGACTGAGAGAGAAAGAGAGAGCATGAGCAAGGGCAGCGGCAAAGGGATAGGGAGAAGCAGGCTCCCCACTGAGCATGGAGCCCAATGTGGGGCTTGATCCCAGGACACTGGGATCATGACCTGAGCCGAAGGCAGACACTTAAGTGACTGAGTCACCCAGGTGCCCCAGGATCAGAGAGTTTTGAGAGCTATCACAGGAAATGAGAATTATGAAAGAAGCATATGATCATGTGAAAAGTTTCTATTGCTTTTTAAAGACAGACCATCCTTTAGAAGCTTCTAAAGTTGTAACAGGCACAGACTTTTACATGTGATTTAAGAACAATGTGAAATGATCCTTAAATTCCAGATCCATTATAGATCTCATTTAATGTTTGCTGCTAAATAGCTAAACACAAAAAAACCTCCACAGAACACAAATGTCCTTCAGGAAGGAATAACGAAAATTCACTGGAAATGCAAAATATTGAAAACTGTAGGTAAGAAGTAGAAAGTATAATACAAACAACATTTTGGGCCTTCTGACAGAAAACTACTCTTTTACTATATCTAAAATGCAATTCTAAGAGTCTTTTGCAACAATAACTCTAAATCTATTAAAATATGCTATAAAAACAAGTAACCTGGTAGAATTAGCTGGAAGGTAAACGAAAATTTGAGAATAACATATGCCTTACCTTCTTTATGACGGTTGAAGAGGATGCTCTGCGTTTTCAGAATTAAAATTATATTCTCTGGATCTGGTCCATCAACTATTTTTGCTGATTTGGTACATAAAAATTCATACGCTTTATTTACTTTTTCAAACATATCCTGTGTATGACCAAAGATAATTAACTTTTAGTTTGGCACATCTCAAACCACAACTTCAACAGAACACAGCTGGTTTGTATTTTACCAGTAACTTCTTTAGTTATTATTTTGTTTTTGTTTTTTTTACATTAAGGAATTCATTCCAATTGTAATCTAGCTGGTATACTTGGAAGGTGAGACTTTTTCTCTTCCCCACAAATAGCTTTTTATTGATCTTAATACCATTACTAAAAAATTCTTCTTCACTGGGTTTATACCCACACTGAACTCATACACACCAAAGACAGTTTGTGAGCTATTATAAAAATAACAGAAGAGCCACTATTTACTGAGTACTACAGTAGGCATTGTACTGAATATGCTTTACAAACACTATCTCATTAAATCCTCCAAACAGCCATATGAGGTGTGTACAGTTATATCCTCATTTTTTAGATAATGTTAAATAACTTGTGTGATGGGCTAAGACTTACATGCAGGTCTGACTCCTAAATCCATGCTCTTTAAGTGTTACAACACTGTATTATGTTCCTTGAGCTACATGTTGATTCTTGTGTCAGGGTCATACTGTTTTACTATTATAGCTTTAGAGAGTATTTTAACATCTCATAGGTTAAGTCTAGCACTTTAATACTGATTTCAAATATTTCTTCCTATTTTGTTTTCTCTCCCAGATGAATCTGAATTGCTATACATTTCTCAAAAAATCCAGAGCTTTTGATTAAAAATGTCTTAAACATATAAAAGCAATATCTTTTCAATACCAAGTCTTTCCAAGTAGGAATACTGTCTATCCCTAATAAAAAAAACATTAGCCTTGAAATCAGTGGAAATTACTCCAAGTTTCTAGCAATAAACCACCAGTCTTAGTTATAGAAGTTAACTGTGTGATTTCATCTTTTATGAATCTTTCTTGGTATTTTAGTAGGAAGCTGCAAGAGGCAGGATCAAGAAACACTGACACCTGATAACTTTAAGTCTGATCCAAATTTCTACTTGAAATTTTCAGTTAGAACAATATGAAGTTGGATGTAGTTAGAAAAAAAAAATTACCCAAAGCAATTTGGATGGCAATAACATCACCTACAAATGAATTACGTTCACGCACATTCCTAATGTTCAATTATTCATGTAACTGTCCATTAGAGTTAATTCTCAGACAGGAGAAAATATCCAGAAGTTACTAGTCACAAGGACAGTCCTTTTGGTAAACTGAGGGAGGACCATTCGTGCAGAAACCATGGGCATGTGGGCTAAAAGTTAATTTGACATACACTGGGCATTATATTATGAGGCAGATACTAGCAGAGGGAGTGAGTATATCTTTTTTCCACCTACAACAGTAATAGAGCAAAAGGAAGTCAATCCAAAAGTCTTAATTCCAAAGGCAGTACATACCCTCCCTTCTGGATTCTTATCAGGGTGGTACTTTTGTGCAAGTCTGAAGTAAGCTTTTCTGATCTTGCTCTCATCATGCCTGTTGAATAGAAAAATTATTTTTAACAGAGTAGGATGCAAGAAAAAATTTTACATCGTTATTTAAAACAATACTGTAAGAACTTTACTCTTAATGTATATGATCATAAATTAGGCATCAAATTAAACCCAGCAAGAGTCAAGAAATTCTTCATATGTTATCTTTACATCTGAAAGATAAAACTTCAATGTTCCCTATGGAAAGTTATCACTTCAAATTACAAAACCATATTTGAAGAACTAAGATATTTTTTTCAAACTAATTTTTCAAAATACTTCAAACTCTGTAATTTTAAGTAATTTAACTATCAGCCTTGCCAAAAACATAAAAATTCAGTCTATACTTAAGAAAACGTCCTTTAAACCATTCTTCTCTCATATTATGTATTCTACTATAAAAACGTCTCTAATAAATTAATGAAGTAAATCTACATTCTTACCCATCTGTCACTTAGTGTCCTAAAGATACTGCTACCAGATCTCTTCCTCATGTATAACACAAACCGTAAGAGGAAGGGGGAAGATGAATATGTGAGTAACCACCATGTGTCAGATATAGTGCCAAGTGTTTCGCATCCATTATTTCAATTAATAGAGAGCAAAGACTATACCAGCAAGGAGAGAAAAATGTTAATTCTGCTAATAAATTTGCAGTAAGTGATAATCACACGGATATAGTTCCATATGGCTATCCCCATAGGTGTATATATCAAAGAATAGGCAAAAAATTTATAAAGTGTTGGTTTAAGAATTTCGCCTTTGATATTAATATTCTAAGACAAGGCAGAAATTTACTACTGTAATACTGAAAATAACTCACGGCCCCTGTCCTTGAGGGAGATTAAGCACTTCATAAGCATCATCTATTGACATTGTAGGTGGCTTCTTTTCTACTTCCTTCTTCCAGGCATCAAGTGTATCTTTTAGAAGCTTAACCTTAAAGACAGAGGATTAAAATTTATAGCTCTTAGGGGGAGACGAACCATGAGAGACTATGGACTCTGGGAAACAAACTGAGGGTTCTAGAGGGGAGGGGGGTGGGGGGATGGGTTAGCCTGGTGATGGGTATTAAAGAGGGCATGTTCTGCATGGAGCACTGGGTGTTATGCACAAACAATGAATCATGAAACACTACATCAAAAACTAATGATGTAATGTATGGTGATTAACGTAACATAAAAAAAATAAATTAAATAAATAAAATTTATAACTCTTAATGCAAAACTATTTCAGAATGTAATTTTTAAGTTACAGAATTCTTGTGTTATATATATTTAAAATGACATTTCTAGGCTATTCAATGATTACAATTCTCTGAAATACAAATAATCAAAATCACCTTCTTAGCACTGCTAAATAGATGGCAAGGTACCTACTATAGGGCTACATCCCTCTCATGTGATTTTTTTAGAGGGGGTGGAGGGGCAGAGGGAGGAGAGAGGGAGAGAATCTTAAGCAGGCTACACGCCTAGCACAGAGCCTGATGCAAGGCTTGATCTGACAACCTTGAGATCATGACCTGAACCGAAACCAAGAGTCGGACACTTAAACAAGTGAGCCACCCAGACAACCCTCTTATGTGAAATATTTATTCTCTGCCAATTTTTGTCTTATTTTTAATTGTTAAGTGTTCGTGAAGTACCGAAAAATTTTAAATTAGTAGAAGATACACTGCAGTAAGAAAGAAAGCAGTAGTATATGGTGGCATGCTCCTCGAGGTAATCTAATGTAATTACCAGTAAGCTGGCATTCAAACAAATCTAAGGGATAGTAAAAACAAGGGAGTCTGAGTAGCAGGTCAGAAGAAAGCTAATATTTACTGCATGCCTTTACACCAAGGAGCTAGGTGCTTTACAGACTCTAGCACTGTAGCAGACCTAATTCTTTTGTAAAATTTCAATAATACATGAAACCATTCAGATTCTGAGAGATGGCTCCATGTTTCCCACTTAAGTGATGCAACTGGATTCAAACCTAGGTCTGACTAAAGAGCCCATACTCTTCTATTACTTCATGCTGAATCCACACCAAGTAGCACAGATACCTGTCTTCATTTGGTCACGGTAAAGAGGCAATGTCTACTGGTACAAATGGAACTGTTCTGAAATCTTTTTGATGGTAAGGATGATGGTATAACCTCTGCTACAGTAACAAGCCAACATGGGCACCCAGGCCTTTCCAGGCTTCCAGTAGACATTCAGGGGCTCAAGTTGGAGAGTTCCTAAGGGCACTGCTATATAAACGAGCAGGTCTCACTTAGTGCCTCCTATGTGTGCCAGGAATTACGCTATTTTTTAATATGAGTTCTCAATTTTCCCAACCACATGAGATAGTTGCTGTTAGTAGTAGTAGTACTATTACCATAACTGAGGCCTAGAGAAATCAGGCAATGTTAAACAGACCTATTAATGGCCCAGCTGAGACTCAATCCCAGACTGCCTAACTCCAGTATCTGTGAGCTTACTCAATATGCTATAAAGACAAGTTTCCACCAAGCTATTATAGTATATAATTATTATATATAAAATTATGTTTATATTTGTCAAAAAAATCAAGATTGTAAAGTTCTTAATAATTCCTCAAAAAGTTATCTTTCAGGGTGCCTGGGTGCCTCAGTTGGTTAAGCAACTGCCTTTGGCTCAGGTCATGATCCCAGGGTCCTGGGATTGAGCCCCGCATTGGGCTCCTTGCTTAGCAGGGAGTCTGCCTCTCCCTCTCCCTCTGCTGCTCCCCCTGCTTGTGCTCTCTCTTTCTCTCTCTGTCAAATAAATAAATAAAATCTTTAAAAAAAAAAAAGTTACCTTTCAGTTTGAGATTTACCCAAATATATTGAACTATACTCAAAGTTACATAGTGTTTAAGCAAGAAGGAACACTTAAGGAAGCTACTATCCTTATAAGAGGAGGAAGAAATATCCAGAAGTGCTTAGAGGCTATTTCTACAGTTTGAGAAGGCACAAAATAATCTACTGGCTTACCGGATCTTTAATGGGCCAATCAGGAAACCGGAGTGTATCACAAAGTTGTTTGAGGTAATAAATATTACAAAATAGTTCATTTTCTAGTTGTGGATAGTTGATTACTGGGATGGGACAATACTGATAAAGTGCTCTTGTGTTACTCTGAAGACGTGGTGTGAAATCAGCAAGATGGGCAGCAATCTTCTCTATCATGAGGCGCCTACAATTACAAAAATCTCCAAGAATTATGAAGGGATTATTTCAGTTAAAAAAAAAAAAAAAAAGGTTTTAAGACAGGTAGTCACACAAGATAATTACATGGATCTTCTTTAGAGTAATTCAACTATTGGCCTAAAATTGAGTGTTTATGTTACTGAGGGCATTCTAAAGTTAATTGTGTAAAAATCCTCAATAGACATAAACTTATTTGTAGTACTTATCTATAAAGACAACTACAGAACAAAAGGCTGATATTCCCAGTCCTTTCAAAAATCAGTCATTAGAAGGTCAAATGGTATGGCATCTGCATACCTCATGCAATGCATGAGGGCATAAACAGGGGACTAGGTTTCCTAGTACCCCCAAAGAAGCCCACCACATGATAATTTATTTAACAATCTGGGGTCTGGCCCTCAGTTCAGCAAAAACTTGATTTGACTAGTATACAGATGGCTATATCTTTTAGATAGGGACTCATATTAACCAATCAGAGGAGAAAAATATTAGATAGAAAAATTGTGTTGTAAGCCCTTTCATATTCCTATACATTTGTTCCAGTGAAAAACATGACTGTCATACAGAATATATTCAAGTTGGTGGCTAGGACATGCCAAGTCTACAGGTCAACCTAAGGAGACAAGCCAAATGATAACCAGCAAATGGAACTGTGAGTGTGAACTCAGCTAAGGGAGTGAATAACTGGCTAGGAAGATCAACTGCCATCCAGCTAAGAGGACTGAGGGGTTCGCCACAGAAGTGGTGGTCTTGACATTAGATCTATGAAGTGTGCACTCTTTTCCAGAGCCTGTCTGGATGCTGACATCTGCTTCTGTGGCTCTAGTTTTTCTTGTTTTCACAGGCGTTTCCTCTTAAAGGACATTCTTTAGGAATGCTAACTTCCACATTAAGGTCAAAATGTGCTGACTAGGGGGTCTCATTCTAAAATGATTTGGGGTATCTCTGGTGTGATCCATTCTACGTGGTCACAGTTTTTAATTAGTGGAGTACAGTTCTATTTCCAAATACCAAGGAAGTGTGTCTTGATTTTATCTCTATATATTCCTTGTATATACTGCCTAAAATTCTACCAGCTCTATAGATTGATTTAAGAATCATCAGTGGTTAACAGGCTCTACCCTTACATTAAGCTCTATTAAGGAAACAGTAACTTTGTCAAATCATGTAAGAACAGAAAAAAGCTTACAGCCCTGTCAAACTCGTCACCTGATTTGGCACCAATGACTGTAGCTTAGATCATGTAACTATGTGAAAGCAGTTCTTTTAACAGAAGTCAAACCAGATGGCAAGATGCACAGGTTCTGAGTATAAAATGCAAACGATCAATGGACTATTTACCTCATTTCACTGCTCCAGATTGCTTCTGGAGTATCAAATTCTCCTAGAAAAATCTCAGAAAACTTTTCAGGCTCATAATTTTCTAAGTAACAAACCATTGCTTCTGGAAGGATGTGCCCAAGTATACTTCTCTGAAAAATATCTTGTCCTTTTGTCTTTAAAACAAAACAAGACACAGAAACACTAAAGTTATCTTTCAGTTTTCTAATAAATGAATTAGGATTAGAGAACAGTTTAAGAAAACAACTGGAACAAATTGCTTTTATGCTTTGGAAATTTAGATGGAAACATGGCAAAATGTGAAGTGGAAGATGTCTGGTATTAACTGGCTTTGGCATGAGCTCCTAAGATAGAATTAACACTCGCTGGGCCTCCAGCAGACTGAGGCTCCTCAGGTGTCAGGTGCTCCCGACATTATTTAGGACAACTGGCTTTGAACCATGTGTAATAGGAAAGGACAACACAAGGAGAGATTCCACAACGATTTACATCAATTATTGTGTTATGTCGTCGGTTGCAATTTTCACCTATACCTGCTTCTGTTTTCAAAAACAAGTAAGTCCAGAAAATCAACATCTTAAAAAGCCTGTCCTCATGAAGTGTGGCTATTTAGTTGGAGAATATCTATTCAAAGTAATTATAATGAACTATTTCAAGGACTTCATATTCTCTGGCTGGCCAAATGGAATCAGGATAATGACCATACTTTATCATACTAAATTTTAAAACTCATTTCTTTACCTGATAGAAATAAAATCCTAAGGACTATAAATACTTTTCATTTTTCTTTCTAGGCAAATTGAGAATGTTTTATTTCTCTAGGATCTGACAAAGAAACAGAAGAAAAAACCCAGACATGGTTTTACTACCTAGTGCCAAGACAAATTAGATGATGAATACTTCCAGGCTTTTCGCTAATAAAAGGCATAAATTCACTATCCGTTAAATTTTGGGATGAAGAAATGCTTGCTCTGTTCTTATAGAATACTATTATTTGGTAATTCCTGCATCCAGGGTTCTGTTACAAACACAGTTTTGCCCTAATTAACCAAAATATTGTTAGGTGAAATGACATTATCATTTCTCATGTTATAAAAATTTGAAAGAAAGATTACATATGCATAACTGTGCAAAAAAAGGGAAAAAAGAATGCTAGAAAATGTCTAATGCTATGCTACGGAGGTAGCATTAGAAGTAATTTTTTAAAAACTTTTTTTATATTCTCATTTTCTATTTGTATAGAACTGTAGAAATTATGCTGCCATAGGCATCACTTTAATATCATTAGATTATTTTCCAGGGCTTCACTGGCTTGTCTAAGAAAACATGCAGTTTGATCTAGTGTCCACTGTCAAGGTGGCATAAACATTCCTTGATTAGTCTCAACAGTGGTCTGGTTTTGGTTTATTCTTCTGCTCTCAATAAAATCTGAAAAATCAATGTTCCATGAAAATCCTAACAAAATTGGAAACATCTTTCAGTTATGTTTTGACAATAAATACTTCTATAAAATGTAGGTATAAGGTTTCAGGTTGTCAAAGCTATCTGGATGAGTCTTATCTTTTTTGGATTCCTATTTTTCTTCCCCAGTAAAATGGAAAGACACTTGAGAGCATCTGAAAAATTAAGTAGCTTCAAAAAAGAAACTTAGCACTTCTGCCACCTTGTGATCTGAACAAAAAGAAGGCTGAAGTCTTAACTGAATTTTAGCTGATTATATGAGATTCAGGTATATACTCAAATATTTATGAAAATTATTAAATTTTACAAAAAGGAACAAGTTATATTCACAGCAGTGTCAAGTTATAATTCACATCTGAAATTTCAATTCTAAATCCAATGGGCAACATTTATTTTCATTAAAAAATATTAGCTTAAGACTTTCTATGTACAAGGTACCACAAGGAATGTGAAAAATGAGTAAAACAGTACCTGCCCTCAAGTGCTTACAATCTAGTAAACATACACAGCTCAGGAAACTTAAGTGCCAAGACAGCTTATCCAGTGTTAAGTTATACATTCAGAGGATTAATCTGGCTTACCTCCTCTGACTTGAAAGCCTGTTTGGTATGCGTGTACTTCAAAAATCTAGGGAAAAAAATGACTTGTCAGACATAGGAAAGGATTTAAATTTAGTAACCTTAGGTTTCTAAAGATCAGATTTTTTTATAGATAAATAAAAGCCACAAAAGGCAACTTGTAAATACATATTTCCAAACTGTTTTATTTCTAATTAAGGCAAGAAATTAAATGAATTAGGAAGATTTTTAAATTATGGTCATATTAATAATATGAAAAAATACCCAATTTGAAGAAAAAGCAAAATGTAAAACTGTATGTGCAATATGAGTATACTTAAATACATATATTTGAATTGTATTTTAAAAGATGGTGAAAAAATCTTCGATTAGATGTGGTAAAGTGGTGTGATTCTGAGTTATTTTTTACCCATTCTAATTTCCAAATTTTCAGACATATAAACAGCTTTTATAATGAAAAACTTAACAAAAGCAATGATATACTCAAAAAAATAATCAATTAAAAAAATATTTATCCCTGTACATTTCAAATTATAGCTTTAAGATTACCATTAAAGTTCTTACCGAGCAACAGGAAGCACATTGGAACCTGTATACATCATGATAAAGAAAAATACTCCACTAAGATAAAGACGAGGTAACTGTGGGTTATCTTGCATGATATGGCATAACAAAATCGCAACCTTCTCAACAAGGATAGGGTCAAAGGTCAGCAGTAGCTAAAAAAATAAAATGTTTTTGTTACTGGATTATAAAAAATAACTTGTAATAACATCATTTACCTTAAGTTTATGTATTTCATGTGCTGAAGTTATAGTTTCTTATAAGTTATAAAATAAAAATTTGTGGGATTTAGTAAGCTTGTCTACCAGACGCAACAGATACAAAAATTAGTTCATTTGAAAGATTTGAAAATTAGTTCAAAATGAACTTAATGCAGAGATAGTAAAACACTGAGAATTGATCAAAACTTATTCAGAAAAGGCCCAAAGATGCCTGAAGCTATGCTGTCATGGTTATAGGTAAAACTGTTTCTTATGCAGGAATCTTCCTGAGTGGACTTCTTTGTTAAAAATGACAAAATAAAAAAGAAAAATAGCTATGCTCTGGGTTAGTTTCAGAACATGAAGCATTCCCTGAAGACTACTTGAGAACTCAAGGAGCAGAGCAGAGAACTATCAGTGGACACTAACAGCACTAAAAAATAGATGTACAAGTGCAAGTAGAGGGCAAACGGGTAACTGAATACCAGCAGTACTTCTGCTACTGCCAGAAAGTACCAAGAGACGGGGGTCTCTGGAAATTTGAGCTAGGGGTACTGGAGGGAGTACGTGGGACTACCATAATGAATCCGGGCTTTAAAAAAATCATACAGAGTTGCTATAACTAAACACTTGATAAAGATATTAATAAGTTTTATCTTAATATAAGTGGCATTTTAATTTTCTATAAACACTTCCCAAGAATCCCCAATGTTGGGTCAAATGGTACCAGTAAAAAAACTGCACTGAGTAAATACTAGCTCACATTAGGAGGTCAAAGTTGTAGACTCAGTTACAAGACTGAGTTGCTATATGTCTTTAAGTAAATAATTTGGATTTCTCTGTGTTTTGGTGTCTTATCTGTTCAACGAGTTGTTTAGATTGAGTGTTTAGTACTATGACATATTTTAAAGGAAAAGTTGAAAAAAAAGAAAGAAAAATTGAGATACAGTAGCACAGGATTTTCCCTAGTTTAACAGCAGTTGTAGTTCAAGACTTGATATCACTTGGGGCGCCTGGGTGGCTCAGTCATTAAGCGTCTGCCTTCGG
>NC_058403.1:126376691-126377512 GCF_002201575.2 Neomonachus schauinslandi
AGATTTTATTTATTTATTTGAGAGAGAGAATGAGATAGAGAGAGCAACTGAGCAGGGAGCCCGATACGGGACTCGATCCCGGGACTCCAGGATCATGACCTGAGCTGAAGGCAGTCACTTAACCAACTGAGCCACCCAGGAGCCCCTTAGACACACTCTAAAAATTCTGAAGATGTTATCAAAAGGTCAAGCCAGAGATTGCTCTTAAAGTCAAATGAAGTACAGAAATCTGTACTGACCAATGTAAACACTATGTTCCTGAACACTACTATAGCTGCCTGTGTTTAGCAAGATTACAATCTCCAAGAATGTGTGAAATTAAGGAAAAACAAAAAGAGCTTCTAAAAAAATACTTTTTGAACTTAGTATAAAAGATACAGGTGGTATATACTATTAAGAACAGATAGGCTGATCAAAAGGAACGAGATCTTGCCATTTGCAACGACGTGGATGGAACTGGAGGGTATTATGTTGAGTGAAATAAGTCAATCAGAGAAAGACAAGTATCATATGATCTCACTGATATGAGGAATTCTTAATCTTAGGAAACAAACTGAGGGTTGCTGGAGTGGGGGGTGGGGTGGGAAGGATGGGGTGACTGGGTGATAGACACTGGGGAGGGTATGTGCTCTGGTAAGCGCTGTGAATTTTGCAAGACTGTTGAATCTCAGATCTGGACCTCTGAAACAAATAATGCAATATATGTTAAGGAAAAAAAAAGAAGAAGAAGAAGAAGGTAGCGGGAGGGGAAGAATGAAGCGGGGGAAATCGGAGGGGTAGACGAACCATGAGAGACGATGGACTCTGAAAAACAAACAGGT